>NC_081553.1:7647350-7942418 GCF_963082655.1 Stomoxys calcitrans
TACAGATCGATGGGCTGGATTTCCAACAAAACCTCTAAGGACTCAGACGTAGTGGTGCTTATGGCATCGGATATAAATTTTGAGGGCCTCTCGTCACCGGCCAAGAGACATGGAACTCATACGTCAGAAATATAGTCTCAAACCCCATATACTATCCTGATGTTAGATATTTTCTATCGATGTTTCCATGGTGTGTGCTCTACAGATATAAGCCTTCTTATTCCTGATGTAAGAATGTTCGTCAGAATATCACACTTTTTAGGAACTCACACCCATTTGTTATTGATTGGTCAGTTGACCGGACCATGCAGGGACCGTCAATCTGGCATGTCCTTCCGTCAATCTAGCCATGTCCTTCCGTTTGTCTGTCCGTCCGTCCGTCTGTCTGTCGAAAGCACGCTATCTTTCGAATGAGGAGCTTAAAATTTTGCACAAACACTTCTTATTCGTGTAGGTCAGTTGCAAATGGGCCAAATCGGTCCATGTTTTGTTATAGCTGATAAACCGATCTTGCGTCTTGACTTCTTGAGGGCGCAATTCTTATCCGATTTGGCTGAAATTCTGCACATATTGTTTTGGTATAGGTTCAAACAACTGTGCTAAGTATGTCATAAAAAAAAAATATAAACCTATCTCCCGATTATACTTCTTGAGCTTCGATCCACCATGGATCGCATTTGTCGAGTTCTTTTCACGGTATCTCTTTTTAGGCAAACATATGATAAAAGGAAAGAATTGCTATGATATTGGAGCTACAATATCAAGTTATCGTCCGATTCGAACCATACTGAACTGAACTGAATGTTGGAGACCATAGTAGAAGTCGTTTCAGCCAATTCAAATAAAAATGCGCCCTTAAGGGGCTCGAGAAGTAAAATAGAGAGATCGATTTATATAGGAGCTGTATCAGGCTATAGACCGATTCAGACCATAATAGACACGTATGTTGAAGTTTATGCGAGAAGTTGTTGTACAAAATTTCAGCCAAATCGGATGATAATTGCGACCTCTAGATGGTCCAGAAGTCAAGATCCCAGATCGGTTTATATGACAGCTATATCAGGTTATAAACCAATTAAAGCCATATTTGGCACAGCTGTTGAAAATCATAAAAAAACACATATTGCAAAATTTCAGCCAACTCGGATAAGAATAGCGCTCCCTAGTGGCTCAAGAAGTCAAGATCCAAGATCGGTTTATAGGGCAGCTATATCAGGTTATGGACCGATTTTAATCGTACTTAGCACAGTTGTGGGAAGTCATAACGAAACACTTCATGAGAAATTTCAGCCAAGTTGAATTTGGTTCAATTCGGTTCAGATTTAGATATAGCTCCCCTATATTACTTTCATCCGATTTGACCTATTAAGGCGGTAAAAGGCACAATTTTGGTCCGATCTTTACCAAATTCGGCACGAAGTGCTTTTTGTGGCGTCCCAATATGTGTGCAAAATTTCATCAGAATCGGATCAGATTTATATATAGCTCCCATATATATATATTTCATCCGATATGGTCTTTTAAGGCTGTAAAAGGCACAATTTGGGTCCGATTTTTACCAAATTTGGCACGAAGTGGTTTTTTGACGTCCTAGTATGTGTGCTAAATTTCATCAGAATCGTATCAGATTTATATATAGCTCCCATATACATCTGTCATCCCATATGTTTTTAAAGCTGTAGTAGTCACAATTTTGTTCCCATTCTTACAAAATTTTGCAGGATATGTTTTATGGTTGCCCAAAAAGTAATTGCGGATTTTTCATATAGTCGGCGTTGACAAATTTTTTCACAACTTGTGACTCTGTAATTGCATTCTTTCTTCTGTCAGTTATCAGTTGTTACTTTTTGCTTGCTTTAGAAAAGTAGTGTAAAAAAAAGTATATTTGATTAATGTTCACTCTAAGTCTTATTAAAAATGCATATTTTTCATATAGTCGGCGTTGACAAATTTTTTCACAACTTGTGACTCTGTAATTGCATTCTTTCTTCTGTCAGTTATCAGCTGTTACTTTTTGCTTGCTTTAGAAAAGTAGTGTAAAAAAAAGTATATTTGATTAATGTTCACTCTTATTATATCTTATTAAAAATGCATTTACTTTCTTTTAAAAAATCCGCAATTACTTTTTGGGCAACCCAATATTTGTCGCCGCACTACCAGATTTAGGTAAAGTTCCCTTTAGTTCGATAATTTTTTCGATCTTTACAAAATTTTTCATGAGATGTTTTAATTGACATCCCAATACGTGTGCAAAATTTCATCAAAATCGGGAAATCGTTTTATATGGGAGCTATATCAGGTTTTTGGACCGATTCGGACCATACTTTTTATATGTGTTAGAAGTCCTAGGAGAAATTATTGTGCAAAGTTTGAGCTAAATCAGATATATATACTTTGTGGGGTCTAAGACAAATATTTCTAAGAGGATATTTAAAAAAAGCTTTACTTGGATCGGAAAAGATTCCCGTCGACCATAAATGTAATGTTCGGATAATATGTACGTTGAAGTCCTCGTATCGGATTTTCAATAGCCTTTTAAATTCATTCTCGAAAACCAAAGAAAAAGGAAATTTTTCGCAACTTCTTGTCATTATCATACCATTTGTCACCCATCATTAATGTTCTGATATGCATGCCATTTTAAATTGTACTTCGTTTTACATGCTTGCACCACTCTCGTGCATGAAGTTAGAAATTTTAATGGTGTTCACTGCTACAACTCACACAGGTTAATAGGTAATTAAGTTCAACATGTGCTCTCTCTCTTTCTCTCTGCCCGCCAACGGAAACGAAGCCACATTCAGCAGCATAACTCCAGCAGTGTACAATAGCAGCACCTAATGCCACCGAAGCCAACATGAATGCCATTAACTTGAAATTTTATTGGATTTTCATGCATATGTATGTGTGCGGTGGATATGACCGATTGTAATAGAGTTGAAGCGAACCAGTCCAGTTTGATGTTGGACGTCATTCATCCTTTGATGGCGGAGATTATGAGAAGTCATGCTTTAACATCACAAAAATCCACAAATCATTCGTGCTTATTTGAAGCCACCGAACCAAATATCAATGTGGAAATGCCATACAAAAACAGCCAACAATCCATCATCAAGCCATGCGGCTATGTTGGAGGTGTATAAATGAGCCGGCACATTGAAGTAATTGCTCTGAAATTAGGATAAGTGGTAAAAATTCCAAACATGGTTAACAAACTAATTGTTGGTAATTTTGTTTTAACATTGAAGCAGTTATTAAGAGTAGAAGCACTGTTTTTTTTAAGAAGAAGAGAAATATGGAGTTTGTACACAATTTTGAAATTTGAAATTGTAACTATTCGAACAAAATCTTTAATGATGATGACGATAGTGATGATAATGGGTCACACTCACAGAATAAAGAGTTGATCGATATGATGAGCATCAGGAAGCTAACATAAGTCTTGAGATTGGATAGGTCAAATCGAGTAAAAGGCTTAAAAAAAAACTAATCAGTGTCCATCCTTCCTATGATTTAAACAAATTCAATGTGAAACTAGAGTTTATTTAAATATTTTACATCTCTCGCATTTTTTTGTGAATAAAAAACACTTTCTTTGATCGTTTCATTAGTAATTAGCAATCAGAATAAATGTTTACCCTATAAATAATAATAATTATTAACAATCTCAATCTCTCTCTTAATTAAATGCATTTTTAAAGTTTTAAAGAGTTTAACAAATATTTTACCACTCAACCCTTCACTCGTTCTGCTCAAGATAACCACAAACAAAAATGCCCAAATAAGACTTATTACCGAATATTCGGCCCATCCACCAGTCGGCCGACCGCACTCTCTCTCTAAATGGGAATGTCAATAATTCAGAATAATAATCCATTAAAAGTTTAGACCTCCATAAATATGGCAAAGGAACACTAACTTGCTTTTTCCGCAAACAAAATGTTGTGAATTATTTTAATAGCCCACTAAATATTTGTCTACGCCTCCCCCTTCCACCCATTGCGACGAGCATAAGTAGACCACAAACGGCCAAATGTTCTCAGCAGCAAAATGGAAAAACAAACAAATCGAGCATCTCCGTCGTTGAATGCAAGTGGCCGCAAAAAAACCCCCATTGCCAAAGCGCACCGCAACCCTTTTTCATGTTACCAGAAACGGGGGTTGTTGAAACAAGGACACAAAAGAAACATAAACGACTGACAAAACGCATCCAAGAATAAAGAATGCGAATGCAACAGTAAATGTTGCAATCTACGAGGATATGGTGTAGAAGTTTTCTACAACAACAATCTTTCTTATGGTTGGCAATGAATTATATTGCCAGACAACAGATGGATTTGGTCACAGACAACACACCTTCGACATACGTTTCTAGCGTGGCGAGTGCTATCTTCAGTTGTTGGAGGTCAAAATAAACCACTTGGTGCACAATGTAAGCCTAATAGGATAATAATTGCGCCCTCTAGCGGCTCAAGAAGTCAAGATCCCAGATCGGTTTATATGGCAGCTATATCGGGTTAACCAAAACATTACGTGCAAAATTTCAGCCAAATTGCATAAGACTGGTAACCTACAGAAGCTCAAGAAGTCAAAATCGGCCAAGATCGGTTTATATGGCAGCTATATCAAAACATGGACCGATTTGGCCCATTTCCAAACCCACAAATAAAAAGTGTTTGTGCAAAATTTCAAGCACCTAGCTTAACTACTTCAAAAGTTGGAGTGCTTTCGGCAGGACAGGCGGACGGCAATAGCGACTTAAAGTGTCATGACGATCAAGAATATACATATTTTATGGGGTCTGAAATTTTGCATCTTACGACTTCCTATCTAAATCAGTCTATAGCCTCATATAGCTCCCATGTAAACCAGTCTCTTGATTACCCTTGTTCGGTTCTAGAAGCTTTAATTTTGATGGTTTAACAGAATTTTAGTTTGAGTTTGTATAAATTTTTAGTAGTAAATCTTAACATATACCATGGCAGCCAGTTCTACGTGCCCGATTAACCCGGCGCAGACCCTCATCGAGCAAGGGCAGCCGCCTCAGTACACAACACACCGCTAAGATGCCCAAAGACCTTTGCTCAAACAACGCACCTCAAGTTCATGTTCCAGGAGGTAAACATCTTTGTACCAAATATAAAAATAAATTGGGATTTTCAATTTTCAAAAATGTCAATCATTTTTTGATTCGATCAATTAAAAATTAATTGAAAATTTCAATAATTTTTTTTATTAAACGTTAATTGGAAATTTCAATCATTTTTTTAATTGAATATGGAATTTTCTTAATTGAACTTTTTTTTAATTACTTTTTCAAAAACATAATTGAAAAAAGTCTCCTTCTCTCCTCATAAAGACAGATTCCACAGTAGTCGTTGTGTGGGACTTTCATGTGCGCGGCCATATGGTCTATCGAGGAGTGCCCAAATCGTATTCTGTGAAGTAATTCCCTCGCCCTCTTTCGGTTGGCAGTAGGCCAAAGTACTCTGGCAATCAGACATTAATTTTCAGATTCTACCTCCCCAAAGCGTCCGCACTGGCCATCTCCTCTACTGTGTACAGTAGTTCGCAAGATCGACACCAGCGCTTCTTGCCGTGGAGAAATCCTACCTGGCATACTCCTCCGCCCTTTCCCTTCCTAGAACACCGATGTGCCCGGGATCCCACGTCAACGCAATGTCAGTTCAGGGCCTCCAAACACTCCCCCAAGCGCTTCGACCTCACCTTTCTCGAATTCAATGTCTTGATGGCTTCCAGACTGCCATAGCTGCCATATGTTTCACGTTCTTGCTCCGGATCTCCTTAGCGGCCATCGTAATGACACAGACCTCTGCCTGCAAGACCGTACACTTATCCGGCAATCTATTGGGTTGCCCAAAAATTAATTGCGGATTTTTTAAAAGAAAGTAAATGCATTATTGTTAAAACCTAGAATGAACTTTAATCAAATATACTTTTTTTACACTTTTTTTCTAAAGCAAGCTAAAAGTAACAGCTGATAACAGACAGAAGAAAGAATGCAATTACAGAGTTACAAGCTGTGAAAAAAATTGTCAACGCCGACTATATGAAAAATCCGCAATTACTTTTTGGGCAACCCAATATATAAGACTCACTGAAATCCTCCTCACCCTTCCCCCAGCATCCATAGTAAGTAGAATGGCACCGTGGCCTTGTCCGCCTTTTTTATACCCACCACCGAAGGATGGGGTTATATTCATTTTTTCATTCCGTTTGCAACACATCGAAATATCCATTTCCGACCCTATAAAGTATATATATTTTTGATCAGCGTAGTAAAAATCTAAGACCATCTAGACATGTCCGTCGGTCTGTCCGTCTGTCTGTTGAAATCACGCTGCAGTCCTTAAAAATAGAGATATTGAGCTGAAACTTGGCACCGATTCTTTTTTTGTCCATAAGCAGGTAAAGTTCGAAGATGGTGGTGGATATCCAAAGTTCGGCCCGGCAGAACTTAACGCCTTTTTACTTGTTGAACATGTCAAATGCCACTAGCCGCATATGCGATTCTCGCACCAACTCTGTTGAAATCCACGAGGACTTCGATTATTACTAGATTCGATACTAGACGCCCCTCTTTGAAGAGCTCTAGCTTCCCCGATTGAAGAGCACTAGCTTCATCTTCTTTGGATTAGCCCTCAACCCATTTCCCCGTAGCTCCTCCGCAGAGACCTTGACATAAACCGACTGTTCGTCTGAAATCTGCCTTGAATCAGTCGAACGACGTCGTCCGCATATTCGGGTGGCTCCACGTGAGGTCCAGGGCGGCGACTATCGAACATATTTTCACGTTGATCTATCGGGCCTTTCTCCACGTTGTTAGATATATCAGACCTATCTCCCCATTGTAAACTATCGAGGAAGGCGACAACCGTATACTCCTCCTTTTGGAGAGACATCTCGACATCTCACACCAATTCCTGTACCGCCGTCTCCACCGTCCTCCATTTGAGGTATACATGCCCCATTGAAATTCTCCGGTGTCGGTCCCTCCAAGGTGATGGAGGTCCCTCCACGTCTGTCTGTCTGTTTTAAGCAACAATGGTGACAATGATTTGCTTTTAATTCTACGTAGTACTTTGGCTTATTCTCTCTCACCTTGTGGATAAAAACGATCCATACCTCCTTCCCAAGGGACTCTTGCAGCAGCATCGGGAAGGTTCAGTTCGGTCCGGCCTATTTAAACGACTGGAAAGGACGATTCGCACTAACATCTGCCTGGAAAAAGTGCATCCATTAGTAGTTCCGCCGTCTCTTGGTTGCTCTCGCTGTGAGTTTGGCTCATAGCGCCCTCTAATTCTCCAAGCTGCCTAGTGCCTCACGATATTCGACCCGGACATCTGCTGCATTCTCTCTCTTCGTCTTGTTAAATAGTATCCTGCTTTCCTTCCTGAGTACCTTCAGTTCCATTGTCCATCAATTGTCGTCTTACGTGGTATCCGTTCTGGCCGTGCCTTCCGAAAGCCTAAATGTGGAGACCTCCCAGTCTGAGACTTCAACCGGGTACATATACTGCGCGATAACTGTGGGGTTGAGTGAACTCACCTTCTTTCGGGCTACCTTGCAGCCAAAACCAACCCAACCCATTGGACTTTGAGCCTAATAGAATTCTCCATTTAAATTTTTAACAGAGGTTAGTTCATCGCAACAAACCAAAAAAAAAGGGCATAACCGTAACATTCGACCCTCGTACACTCCACAAAAAAAAAAAAGAAAATAAAATAAAAAAATCGGAAGAGTAGCAGTTACAAAATGAACAAATCGAAAAATAAGAACGTCTGTACATATGAATGGCTGCGAACAAAGTGGCTGTGTATGAATGAGTAAAAGAATGAATGAATGGCTTACTGAGTGCATGAACGAACGAGCAAATGCTTGAAAACATGAATGCAATGCATTTAATGAGAATCTCATGGGGAATGGGAGTGCATGCGGTGGTTGTAGTGCACGACAATAAGCACACGTGTGCCAACCTGGGGGGGGGAGCGGGGGAAGATAACTTCCACACACGCAAAAAAAAAATGAAAGCGCAATTGCATTTTCGCACTTGTAAAAATTGGCACATTTAGTAAAACGCTTCCTCTATTCACAAAAGTAAATGAAAAAGAAAAAGAGGGCGAAGCTACTGCCATAGCAAAAAACGACAGCGCAAACACAGCACTTGAAATTTATTGAAAAGAATATAATTTTTCTTTTTTTTTTTTTTGTTCAAACCAAAGCGAGTCAAGGGAAGGAGAACAAATTCAGTGAATAGATAGACAATCCAAGGGACGGACGGACAGACATTCACTTGCATAAAGGATCTGCAGTTATTTAAGTCGAGCAAACAAAGTTGTATGCAACACTCTCAAAGGACTAAATGCAAAACTCCAACAAAATACATGTAGCAAATATTACAGCAGCTCAATATCAAAGCCATGTGCAACACATCCACCTTTTTTTCAAGCTTTCACACCCAACCACACACATATTATTATGCACACGTTCGTTTATATGTATGTGTCGCAAAAGCTTTGTCTGCGGGTGTGAGTTGCTCGATGTTGGGTGGTTAATTGCCGAGATAGAGTGCAACTCAGGAGACATTATGCAATAAAGTAAATAAAAAAAATTTTATATTTTTCTATGTTTTTGCAGTCGTACTGCCTTTTTTATGGTAAATAGTACAAGTCCAAATTAGATTTGTTAACAGTTGAAAATTTAAGTAATTGGAGCTTATTTTATGACAGGCAAAGGAGGCGCTTTCATAAAAGGGAAAGGTCAAAGCCGGATACCAGTTCTTAGTTGGACTATATACTTAAAAACCTATTTATTGATTGATTTTGTAAAGACAGGCTTCTTCTCGCGCTGAAGTAAGCTCGCCAGGGCCAAAGGTTTCTCACAGAAATTTACATACGGTGCTCTTTGATTCAGGCCTCTAGGGTAGGTTTTAGAGCTGGCAAAATATCGATGGCACTATCGATACTATCGATATTATTATTTTTTTGATTGAATATCGATTGATATATTTTCGATGAATATTATCACAAAAGTTAATTTTTTTGCAAAACTAAACAAAAACAAGTAAAAGCGTGCCAAGTTCGGGCGGGCCGAATCTTATATACCCTCCACCATGGATCGCATTTGTCGAGTTCTTTTCCCGGCATCTATTCTTAGGCAAAAAAGGATATAAGAAAAGATTTGCTTTGCTATTAGAGCGATATCAATATATGGTCCGGTTTGGACCACAATTAAATTATATGTTGGAGACCTGCGTAAAACGTCAGCAAATTGGAATAAGAATTGCGCCCTTTTGGGGCTCAAGAAGTAAAATAGAGAGATCGATTTATATGGGAGCTGTATCAGGCTATAAACCGATTCAAACCATAATAAACACGTATGTTGATGGTCATGAGAGGATCCATCATACAAAATTTCGGGCAAATCGGATAATAATTGCGATCTCTAGAGGCTCAAGAAGTTAAGATCCCAGATCGGTTTATATGGCAGCAATATCAGGTTATGAACCGATTTGAACCATACTTGGCACAGCTGTTGGATATGATAACAAAACACGTCGTGCAAAATTTCATTCCTATCGGATAAGAATTGCGCACTCTTGAGGCCTAAGAAGTCAAGACCCAAGATCGGTTTATATGGCAGTTATATCAGGTTATGGACCGATTTGATCCACACTTGGCACAGTTATTGGATATCATAACAAAACACGTCGTGCAAAATGTCATTCCAATCGGATAAGAATTGCGCACTCTTGAGGCTCAAGAAGTCAAGACCCAAGATCGGTTTATATGGCAGCTATATCAGGTTATTGACCGATTTGATCCACACTTGGCACAGTTATTGAATATCATAACAAAACACGTCGTGCAAAATTTCATCCCAATCGGATAAGAATTGCGCACTCCTAGAGGCTCAAGAAGTCAAGACCCAAGATCGGTTTATATGGCAGCTATATCAGGTTATGAACCGATTTGAACCATACTTGGCACAGCTATTGGATATCATAACAAAACACGTCGTGCAAAATTTCATTCCCATTGGATAAGAATTGCGCACTCTTGAGGCCTAAGAAGTCAAGACCCAAGATCGGTTTATATGGCAGCTATATCAGGTTATTGACCGATTTGATCCACACTTGGCACAGTTATTGGATATCATAACAAAACACGTCGTGCAAAATGTCATTCCAATCGGATAAGAATTGCGCACACTAGGGGCTCAAGAAGTCAAGACCCAAGATCGGTTTATTTGGCAGCTATATCAGGTTATGGACCGATTTGAACCATACTTCGCACAGTTGTTGGTCATAGCGAAACATGTCGTGCAAATTTTCATTCTAATCGAATGCGAATTGCGCACTCTAGAGGTTCAAGAAGTCAAGGCCCATTTACAATATCAACCGACCTACACTAATAAGAAGTATTTGTGCAAAATTTCAAGCGGCTAGCTTTACTCCTTTGGAAGTTAGCGTGCTTTCGACAGACAGACGGACGGACAGACGGACGGACATGGTTAGATCAACATAAAATGTCGCGACGATCAAGAATATATATACTTTATGGGGTGTCTGACGAATATTTCGAGTAGTTACAAACAGAATGACGAAATTAGTATACCCCCCATCCTATGGTGGAGGGTATAATTAGCAATCCGACACTGAATGTGTCCTTTAAAATACATTGCGCCTATAGAGGGCGCAATTTTCATCCGATTACATTAACATTTTGTACAATGATTTCTCTCATAACCTCCAACTGACTTTATTAACCTTAATTTTACATTTTCGTTTGAAATGTAGGTGATGGGAAATTAACGATGGCATTGATACCTTCGATATTTATTATTACAACTATCGAAAATATCGAATGTTGAGATTATCGATAGTATGCCAGCTCTAGATTGGAATTTTTCACAATGTCTAGGGAATGCGGAGATAGAAACGATAAGTATACTCAAGTCTTTGGATGACGCCTCACAGTAGGCCCAAGGTGGGATTGTTCGGTTTATCCAGCAGATGCGAGGATGGAGAACTTGGTAAGTATTCTAGTCTTTGGGGAGTCACTTCTTAACGGTCAAAAGTGGGATTCTTCGGGAAGGATGTCAAATTATGGAAGGTAAGGAACGATTATGCTGGGGGGAAAAACAATGCGAGACGAAGAAGGCTGGAAGGCTTTTGTAAGTACTCCTAGTTAGGATTCTACAGTAAGAGGCCTTAATGAGTACTACTAGCAAGGATACGTCAAGATTTTACAGCAGGAGACCTGGGTAACCACTTCTACAAGGATATGAGCGGATTATACAGCAGGAGACCTAGATTACTACTCCTAAGAGGGTATAACAGGTTTCTACAGTAGAAGACCTGCATGAGTATACCTACAAAACTATGCTAGGACTTGCCTTACACCTTTAATCGGGGGATAGGTCTATATCGAGATATAGTCCGATATGTTCCATCTTCTAACTTAATCTGTCTATAAATAAAAATTAATCTACGCAAAGTTTCCGTTTAATATCCCATTTTTAAGGCTTTAGAATGATTACATCCGACAGATGACCGGACATGGCTTCATTCGTTCGGATGCTATCGTGTTTTCGCAGCTGAATGAACACACCTGGCTAGATCGAATGTTAAGAGGATGAATATTTTGTAGGGTGGTATGGCAATTCTTACACTCTCATGATTAGATATAGGTAGCATCCAATGGTGCTGGGTATTAAAAACATTGAATTTTTAAGTGCCTGGAGCCGAGAATAAAATTTGTCTTCGGATTTTGGTAATTTTGGAAGTCCATATAACCAATTGAGTAGGGGCACTGGGTCAGTAACCCGCACCTGGAAAACTAAAAACTACTCTGAGAAACAAAAAGGAAGGACTTTGATCTGTGGATGTGCTTTTGGAATTTCCAGATTCTTTATAACGAAATTGCAGTATACGCAATGGACGATGTATTAGGAAGTGCGATGGATCGGAAGAAAGGATGACACTCTATACTATAGCTGCAGTGACACGAGGCATGAATTAGGCTGTGGTTAGTTAAAGACTGAATAATCTAGTCTCCAGAATTATTCCGGTGGATGAGTGGCTGTCCACAATATGCATTAAGGACAAATTTTTCAATATCAGCCTTATATGTGTACATGCCTTGACGGAATACAAGGACGAGCAGACCAAAGATATTTTCTACGACCGCCTAGATATGCTAATGCGATGAAAGAGAAAGAAAAAGGGTCTAAAGCCCATAAATGCTTTATTTTTAACCGATTTCGCTGAAATTTGAAACAGTATGTAGTTTTACGCTTCCTAACATAGGACCCAAATATGGTTCAGATCGGATTATATTTAGACATAGGTGTTATATAGACCGACCTGTCGATAAAGGGTCTGGAGCCCATTAAAACTCTTTTTATTACCCGATTTCGCTGAAATTTTAAACAGTGGGCAGTCTTAGTTCTCCCGACATCCATCCCAAATATGGTTCGGATCGGACTATATTTAGGTATAGCTGCCATTTAGACCGATCTCCAGATAAAGGGTCTAAAGCCCATAAATGCTTTATTTTTTATCCGATTTCGTTGAAATTTGAAACTGTAAGTAGTTTAAAGCCATGCGTTATTCGACCCAAGTATGGTAAAGATCGGACTGTATTTAGATATAGCTGTCATATAGACGGATGTGCCGATTAAGGGTTTGAAGCTCATAAAAGCTTTATTTATTGGGTTGCCCAAAAAGTAATTGCGGATTTTTCATATAGTCGGCGTTGACAAATTTTTTCACAGCTTGTAACTCTGTAATTGCATTCTTTCTTCTGTCAGTTATCAACTGTTACTTTTAGATTGCTTTAGAAAAGAAGTTTAAATAGTATATTTGATTAAAGTTCATTCTAAGTTTTATTAAAAGTGCATTTACTTTCTTTTAAAAAATCCGCAATTACTTTTTGGGCAACCCAATATTACCCGAATTTGTTGAAATTTAAAATACAAAATACAACAGTGACTGCATAAGTTATCCAATTTTCACCGGATTGTGCCGAAAGGAGGTTTTCATATATACCCGAGGTGGTGGGTATCCAAAGTTCGGTCCGGCCGAACTTAATGTAAAAAGGCATAAAGTTCGGCCGGCTCGTTTAAAGTATAGAGCTGGCAAAATCCTACGCGAAATATGGTGTGTTTAGTATACATCTAAAGCTTTAAGAGTTATTGGACTTAAAACAAAAAATTTTTAGAAGTTTTAGCCAAGGCATAGTTGGTATTTCTGAAATTGTGGGGCTTTTTGTGAACCTCCTCTACTAATGTCTAGAAAATTTTTTACAGCCAGATCAAGGGGTAAACAGTTATGGACTTTTTTCCAATTTTTTCGCCGTTTGGTCCACTGTGCGACGTTAGCATAGTTAAACGTATTAAAATAGAGACGACCAAAACTCGGTAGAAGGCATCTCAAAACAAGGTTTCAGAGATTGAAGAAGGGGCGAAGAGCTTGGAAACATATTATTAGTTCGTTTAAGGGGAGAAATGTTCCATCATAGCAAGTTAAAGTAAATGTAAAGTAAGATTTAGTCGAATATCGGACTTTGTCTACTTTCAACTGTAAGCACTTTCTAATGAAGTGACTTATGCTATTTTTTTCCCGGTTCCCTCTTAATTCTCATATTTATGCTAGTCCTGCAGAATGCTATTCCAGCAAACAGCAATCCGCAAACTGAGAGTAAAGTGTTTCCATTACTTTATCCTATTTTAAAATGAGTTACTATCATCTTAAGGCAATTATTATTCAAGGAATAAAATTATAGGTATATTTTACCTTAGCACCTTTCAAAAATAAAATCTTATTGTTCTTCCCATCGAGCAGTGATTTATTCATAATGGCTTCGCAACCGTGCTATATCGACAGATGCTAAGTATGATGCCAATAGAATTGTAAGGTTATTTAAAATGCCAGACTTTGTTTGGTCTTTGATCTTGGTGGTTGGAATTATGGGTGGTGTAACAGGGGGCAAAATTTACGAGAACCGCTCGTTCGCTCGCTGTTCTTTCTATTCACTCATTTGTGCCCATTTGAACATTTAACAATCCGTGAAAACGGCATTTGAATATTAAATAAATTACAACAATCATTTCAAGTTTCAACCAACACAGACATACACAAATGCAATTTATGCAATCATCTACCATCCACATATGCGAATGCATAAATGCACAAGCCAATACATAGATTCAACAGACACAATCACACACACACACACATGTGCATGAGTGTACACATATACGAAGAGCTACTTCAATATGCAATAGCAGATTTATCTCAGTCAATAGCTAAATAGACATTTAAATGGATGTGTGTGCTTAAGAACTGTGAAGCACCCAACGCTTTGGTTGGTGGGTAATGAATTTTCTTTTAGTGTTGCTTTAAATTACAAATGATAATTTTCCCAGTTTGAGTTGAAAGAGATATTAAATGCAGTATTTTAATCTCGTATAAGTAATGATGGGTAATATATTTGAGTGTATAAAAATTATTAAAAATTTAATAGGCAGTTTATTGAATTTGAACGGTAGTGTAGAGTGGAGGCCACCATACCGCAGAGGTTAGCAAGCCCTCCAATGAGGCTGAACACCTGGGTTCAAATCCTGGCGAGAACATCTGAAAACATTTTCAGCGTCGGTTATCCCCTGCTAATGTTGGCGACAGGTAAGGTAAGGTACTATGCCATGCAAAAACTTTTCCCCAAAGAGGTGTTGCACTGTGGCATGTCGTTCGGCTTCAATTTAAATCAGACAGCACTCATTGATATGTGAAAAGTTTGCCCCTGTTCCTTAACACGAATGTTCATGGGCAAATTTGTATTTGCAGTAGTGTAGAGCAGACACAAGAGTTTAATATGTCTAATTTAACTCGTCTAGACATTGGTGGCAATTTCCATATTGCATGTAGTTGGTCGTATCTTTGTCGTGCTTTTGTAATCTGATTTCGATAAATGACGAAAAGATATATACCCATGGTGGTAGGTATCCAAAGATCGTCGAAGCCGAACATTATCAAAAATTAAACCCACCACCATAGGAGGTAGGTTTGAGTGGGTAGCCTACTCCAAAAGGTGAGCAAGAAAAGGAAGACTTTGTGAATAATCATGATGATACAATTCCTGCCACATTCTCCGTCCGAAGGGGAGGCAGGGATATGAAGAGATATGAACAAGTAAAAAAGGCGTTAAGTTCGGCCGGGCCGAACTTTAGATACCCACCACCTCGGGTATATATATAAACCACCTTTCGTCAAAATCCGGTGAAAAATGCATACTTTATGCCCCATAGCAGCTATATCGAAATATGTTCCAATTTGGACCAAATACTAATATGTATAAGACATTGTTCAATTGTGTATAACAAAATAGTGGTCTTTTTGGCAGCTATATCTAAAAATAACCCGATCTGAACCATATACGTCACGGATGTCGAAAAGCCTAACATAAGTCACTGTGTCAAATTTCAGTGAAATCGGATTACAAATGTGCCTTTTATGGGGCCAAGACTTTAAATTGAGATATGATCTGTCCAAAAAATAATTGCGGATTTTTTAAAAGAAAGTAAATACATTTCTAATGAAACTTAGAATGAACTTCAATCAAATATACTTTTTTACACTTTTTTTCTAAAGCAAGCTAAAAGTAACAGCTGATAACTGACAGAAGAAAGAATGCAATTACAGAGTCACAAGCCGTTGAAAACATTTGTCAACGCCGACTATATGAAAAATCTGCAATTACTTTTTGGGCAACCCAATATAAGGCAGCTATATTAAAATTTGAGCCAAGTTGCAGAAAAATGTCGAAGAGCCTAACACAACTCACTGTCCCAAATTTCAGCAAAATCGGACAATAAATGCGCCTTTTATGGCCCCAAAACCTTTAATAGAGAGATCGGTTTATATGGCAGCAATATCCAAATCTGCACCGATCTGAGCCAAATTGCATAGAGATGTTAAGGGGCCTAACACAACTCACAGTCCCAAATTTCAGTGAAATCGGATTATAAAAGAGCGTTTTATGGCCCCAAAACCTTAAATCGAGAGATCGGTCTATATGGCAGCTATATCCAAATCTGGACCTTTCGAGCCAAATTAACGAAGGATGTCGAAGGGCCTTACACAACTCACTGTCCCAAATTTCAGTGAAATCGGATTATAAATATGGCTTTTATGGGCCTAAGACCCTAAATCGGATGATCGGTCTATATGGCAGCTATATCGAAATGTGAACCGATCTGGGCCAAATTCAAGAAAGATGTCGGAGGGCCTAACACAACTCACCGTCCCAAATTTCAGCAAAATCGGATAATAAATGTGGCTTTTATGGGCCCAAAACTCTAAATCGGTGGATCGGTCTATATGGGGGCTATATCAAAATATAGTCCGATATAGCCCATCTTCGAACTTAACCTGCTAATGGACAAAAGAAGAATTTGTGCAAAGTTTCAGCTAAATATCTCTATTTTTGAAGACTGTTGCATGATTTCAACAGACAGGCGGAAAGACGGACGGACATGGGTAGATCGTCTTAGATTTTTACGCTGATCAAGAATATATATACTTTATAGGGTCGGAAATGGATATTTCGATGTGTTGCAAACGGAATGACAAAATTAATATATTTCCATCCTCTTGTGGTGGGAATAAAAATACAGAAAATATGAGAATAGTATAGAGAGTAAACGCTTATCTACCACGGAAACACGCGAGTACTTCCCCAGAGTATCAGGGAAGTGTCAAGCATTTGTATTCCGCGTCTGTGCATGCATGACATGGCACGGTGTTGAAGATCTCATTGCGTCCCTCGTTGAGTCAAACCCGTATTAACCATAGAGAAGACTCCCCAGAGACCCATCTGCAAGTTCGCCGATATCGGAGAAAAATCGCCTCTACAGGATGGAAATCCTATGGCCCAGTGGACCAGGGCATGAGCAGAACAGGTGCTCAACCATATGCGGCCATATGGACTATTGCACAATGTCCGGTTATGATTCCTGTAATCGTACTCAGTAATAGAGCTGGCACTATCGATTCTTTTGATATCGATACTATCGACAAAGTTATTTTTATTCCCTCCACCATAGGATGGGGGTATACTAATTTCGTCATTCTGTTTGTAACTACTCGAAATATTTGCCTGAGACCCAATAAATTCTTGATCGCTGTGACATTTTATTTTGCACAAATACTTCTTATTAGTGTAGGTCGGTTGGGATTGTAAATGGGCCATATCGGTCTATGTTTTGATATAGCTGCCATATAAACCGATCTTGGGTCTTGATCTCTTGAGCCTTAGAGGGCGCAATTATTATCCGATTGGAATGAAATTTTGTTTTGTTATGATATCCAACAACTGTGTCAAGTATGGTTCAAATCAGTCCATAACCTGATATAACTGTCATATAAACCGATCTTGGGTCTTGACTCATGAGCCTCTAGAGGTCGCAATTCTTATCCCATTGGAATAAAATGTTGCACGAAGTATTTTATTATGACTTTCAACAACTGTGCCAAATAAGGTTCAAATCGGTATATAACCGATATAGCTGCCATATAAACCGATCTGGGATCTTGACTTTTTGAGCCTCTAGAGGTCGCAATTATTATCCGATTTGTCTGAAATTTTGTACGACGGGTCCTCTTATGACCATCGACATACGTGTTCATTATGGTCTGAATCGGTCGATAGCCTTATACAGCTCCCATATATTGGGTTGCCCAAAAAGTAATTGCGGATTTTTTAAAAGAAAGTAAATGCATTTTTAATAAAATTTAGAATGAACTTTAATCAAATATACTTTTTTTACACTTTTTTTCTATAGCAAGCTAAAAGTAACAGCTGATAACTGACAGAAGAAAGAATGCAATTACAGAGCTACAAGCTGTGAAAAAAATTTCTCAACCCCGACTATATGAAAAATCCGCAATTACTTTTTGGGCAACCTAAATCGATCTCTCTATTTTACTTCTTGAGCCCCCAAAGGGCTCAATTCTTATTCGAATTGGTTGACATTTTACACAGGTCTCCAACATATAATTTAATTGTGGTCCAAAACGGACCATATCTTGATATCGCTGTAATAGCAGAGCAAATCTTTTCTTATATCCTTTTTTGCCTAAGAAGAGATGCCGAGAAAAGAACTCGACAAATGCGATCCATGGTGGAGGGTATATAAGATTCGGCCCGGCCGAACTTATCACGCTTCTTCTTGTTTTTTGCTAAATTTAACAAAAATAAGCTATCCGAATCTGAATGTATCCTATAAGATACATTGCGCCTATAGAGGGCGCAATTTTCATCTGGTTTATCTAAAAGCTTTGCTCAATAACCCCTTATCAAGGGCCAGCAACTCCCATTTCCTCTTACGGTCAACAGCTCGCCAAAGGGTGTTGGCAATTCGACAAACATCCATAGTCTCTACACGTGTGCAAGGCTGGCCACAGGCCGACTTCTGTTTTTCCAGAACACCAATATGTCCTGGCCAGGCCAACACAACGTTATTTAAATTTCAGCATCGTCTGCAGGCGATTTATATGGCAGCTATATCAAAACATGGACCGATATGGCCCATTTACAAGCCCGAGTGTTTGCTTGCTTTCGACAGACAGACGGACGGACGGACATGGCTAGTTCGACTTAAAATGTCATGACGATCAAGAATATATATACTTAATGGGGTCTTAGACGAATATATCGAGGAGTTACAAACAGAATGACGAAATTAGTATACCCCCATCCTATGGTGGAGGGTATAAAAACAACTCTGACAAGTACGGTCGATATCAGTCTATAAGCTGTCATAGCTCCCATATAAACCTAGGTTCTGATTCGATGTCAGGTAGAAGGCGCAATTATTATCCGATTTGGCGGAAATTTTGCAGGTATTGTCCTGTTATGACTTTCAGAAATCGTTCTAAAATAGCTTCCATCTAAACCAATCTCCCGATTGGCCTTCTCCAGCTGCTTCAAACTTCAACTTTTGCCTAATTTGGCGAATATTTGGTACGACTGCCTTTCATCCAATTTAATTTGGGAACCCACCACCCACCACCCACCATGGTGGTGGGTTCCCAAGATTCGGTCCTGTCGAAATAAATGACAATATTGGTTTTTTTTTTTGTTTTTTCCTACATCAAAGGTTTGCTTTGTTTTAAATGTAATGATGCTTGAAATTTGTTCACCTTAATTTACCTATATTAAATTTAGCATGAGTTCATCTCTTAACTATCCCTCTCGTCTGTCCTTAGTAGGTCTATAAAGAAATGTTTATGAAGCATTCTTTCACACACCTCACACACACCAGCCATCATATCCAATGTTGTTTAAATCAAAACGCCCTCTTAAGAATGCGGCATATTTTTCCACATTCCATGCTATGCCAAATGCGAAAGTGGAAGCCATCTCATATATCACTCGATAGGTAGGTTAGTACAAATTTTTTTCTGGGCCATTTCGCTTAGCTAAATTCCATGTTAACTTTTCACAAAGCCTTAAGAGATACGTACGTACGTACCGTACCTCTGCCCAATAGAAATATGACACTAAAAGGACTACAAAAACAAATACAATAACAACAGCTATGAGAGGTATCACAGCAGCCGATATTCGATATTCAGAGAAATCCTTTCATTTTTGTCAATTTATTGCTTCTAGTTGGTCTACTCTATTGCTTCTCATTCCCCTCTCTAACTTTCGAGCACACACACACATACGCACTCATCCCTCTTAGGAATTGAAGATGGCAGAGTGACACTCACATCTGTCGAAAGGTGTATCACATAACACGTAGCATACTCACTGTGAAATCTTTTGCATACTGTATGATAATGACAAATGTCTACCGTCCGCATTACCAAACTTGGTTTTATTTTTGACTTAAGCCGTATGTGGTAGTTAAATTGACAAGTCAGGAAGGATTTTCTTATGGCTCTCGACACTACTGCTGAATTTTTTTTAAATCGATTCAGTTTCAAATATTTCTCTCATATATGTTCGTCCGATTAAGAATAATTTGCATTAATATTGTCATCCGATTATCAAGAAAACTGGCATATTTAATTATTTTATGACACTTTTTTACACCTGTGTTGAATTTTATAAAAATCGGTTTAGATTAATTAGCTTCCATACAAATTAATGCATAACCCTATTTGCACTTTAAGAGCTGTAGTTATTACAATTTGATAATATTTCCTTAAAATTTGATACGGATAGTTCTATAACCCAGTTGAAAGCCTGCACCGAAGTCCATCCAATTTGCTTCAGATTTAGATATAGCTACCAATTTTACTTATAGGATAGGTGTAGGGTAGTATCTAGTCGGCACCGCCCGACTATTGGATTTTCATACTGGTTTTTATACCCTCCACCATAGGATGGGGGGTATACTAATTTCGTCATTCTGTATGTAACTACTCGAAATATTCGTCTGAGACCCCATAAAGTATATATATTCTTGATCGCCGTGACATTTTATGTCGATCTAGCCATGTCCGTCCGTCCGTCTGTCCGTCCTTCCGTCTGTCTGTCGAAAGCACGCTAACTTTCGAAAGAGTAAAGCTAGCCGCTGGAAATTTTGCCCAAACACTTTTTATTAGTGTAGGTCGGCTGGGATCGTAAATGGGCCATATCGGTCCATGTTTTGATATAGCTGCCATATAAACCGATCTTAGGTCTTGACTTCTTGAGCCTCTAGAGGGCGCAATTCTTATCCGATTGGAATGAAAACTTGCACGACATATTTTGTTATGATAGCCAACAACTGTGCCAAGTATGGTGGAAATCGGTTCATAACCAGATATAGCTGCCATATAAACCGATCTTAGGTCTTGACTTCTTGAGCCACTAGAGGGCGCAATTCCCATTCAATTTGAATGAAATTTTGCACGACGTGTTTTGATATGAAATCGGATAATAAATGTGGCTTTTATGGGCATAAGGCCCTGCGGTCAGAGATCCGGGCGATCACGGAAATTGTGAGGGGGTGTGGTACTAACGCGAGGACCTCTAGTGTGAACATCTTTACGGACATTAAAATGGCCAGCCAAATAACAACCAGAACGGTAAGGTCACGAACTGTCTTGGAATGTAAGAAGAAGATCAACTCCTTCTCTGGGTATGGCATAATCCGTATCGTTTGGGTGTCGCGGGAATGAAAGGGCAGATTATTTGGCAGTAAAGGCGAGTGAACTGCCGTCAATAAACTTGGTTAACCCGAAGGCATTCGGGTCGACGCAGTCTGATTTAAGGCCGTGGGCTACGAACGCGCATGTGGAACAGCGAAACAGTCGGTAGGACGGCGAAAATCCTATGGGGTGATCCGTATCGTGAGAGGACACGGCTATTACTGAAAGGGAGTAAGAAGGAGGTCAGTATAGCTATTGGTGTCATCATGGGACACATAGGACTACGAGCATGTGGGGAAGATGATGAGACGTTGGAGCATTTCCTATGTCATTGGCCGAACGGTGTACTATATATTTCTAGAGCCTCTAGTTGGCGCAATTCTTATTCGATCTGGCTGAAATTTTGCACGATAACTTTTCCTACAACTTTCAAGAGTAATCCTGTGTATAGTCCTTATATATCTTACATATTAAGAGCACAATTCTTGCCCGATTTGCCTAGAATGCTGCACAATGACTTCTGCTATGACCTCCAATGTCTAAACAAACTACAGCCCAATCCGATTCATAACCGGATATAGCTTCTATATAAACCGATCTCTCGATTTAACATTTGGAACACCTATAGATAGCAATTCTTATTCCAATATTTAGGAAATCCATGGGATTTCTCGTGTGTTACAAGCGCGATTATCTCTTTCAATCTCACACACGCTCGTGATCTATTGCAGTAGCATTCCCAATCACTAGACTCATGCGTGAGTTGTGCGTCACCCGACCAATTCCATTACACCTTAGTTTCCTTTATCCCTAGCTGCTCTTACATGTCAAAGAATGGCTATGGTGGCAGTCAACTAAGTATTCCATCAAAAAAAAAAATAGAACAAAAGAAAAACGTCAAGGATTGTTGGTGGATGGATGCGTCGTCCACGAGTTTGGAATTTCAAAAAAAAAATGGGTGTTTGAATTGAATGAAACTTATATACCCTAGGATGAAGGGTAGGAAGCGGCAAAGAGGCATTTAGGTCTGTCTTTATGTTGTTGTTGCTCTTGCCGTTCTATGGCCGTTCATTCATTCATTCGTTCGCTCATACTACATGGCCCTTTGGCCTCTTATGGCTGACTTTCGTACGTATTCCATTGTTGGCTGTGGCAATGGTAGTGGCGATTTGCTCCCATTTTGCTTCAATCCTTGTGGTTTATATTGGTCCCTATCCTGCGACTGAGAATGCGAGTTTGTGTGTGTGTGTAGTGTGTGTGAGTTAAATTCTTTGTAAAAAGAAGTTTTTAGGACATTTTTGTTTTGCCAAATGTCAAACTTGTGTAATTTACTGCATGCATGCACTCGATCGAATTGATGTCTATGCATATCCTCTGTCTAGGTCTGGGTCTGGGTGCGTAAAAGAAATGGATGGCTTTTCAATACAGTTTAGCGGACGGCAGGCATTCAGCCAGCCACTCAAAAGGCGGCGTCGACCAAAAAAAGGCCAACAAAAACCGTCAAAGTTAATGCAAGTACGAACACATTGAAGCGGATTTTCGTAGGTTTAACTTTTGCTTTGAGAATTTGGTGAATGTGAATTTAAACATAGCATGAAAGGTGCCGACATTCCACTAGGAGGTGCCATGTGCAGCAAAAGATTTTAAGCAAAATTTTTGTTTTAAAACTTTTACCTATGAGCTTTAAACTCCTTAATTCCTCCGTAGCAATTTCTTGCTACCAGCCATATGTATGTCCTTTGCATTTTCTAATACAAAAAACAATTTTAAGTTTTGGAAGAAAAACCTTTTTGCGACAACTCCATTTCTCCTTACTGGTCAAAAGAATTGTAGCCAACACCACGAAAAGTAGATTTTTTATAGCCCACGCCACTACTGTAGGACAGGAAATTATAACTTAGAGCATTTGTTTATAAAACTCAGGAGGAAGAGCAATAGTTCCACTGATTCGCTTAAGCTAAGTCCGTCTGTTGGTCAAAGGCATTTTTGGTACCTCTTTCGTCTATATGATGAAAAATGTGTCCGATTATTTTGTAGAAGAGCGTTTAGATTTCCACTTCTGAAAAATTAGCCAGGTCCTGAGAAATATAAATCGGTTCGCAAAGCTCATCCATGTTATGGCCTCTCGACAGGATAGAGCAGTCATCCGCATATAATAGAATCTCCAGTAGGGTGGGGAAGAAGCTTAAAGTGGTAGAGTTTAAACAAGACCAGAGCCTGAATTTCGCCTTTGGAGACTCCCGTTCAATTTTTTGGACAAACTCACAAACGAGCAACCACTACATATTGTGTAAACGTAATCTGTGGACATGAAAAATGTTCAATACTCTACGTCATTTCATCATGAAGGAACTCACAAGCGAGCAACTACTGCAAATCGTTGACATTTTAATCATACCTGCTGGACAGGGTCCGATCCGCGGCGCCTTCTCTCACTCTCTTATTTTATCTTTGGGGGTGCTGGTACAGCATTTCAGATATTTCGCCCCAATGTGGATATCATATTTGTGCTCTACTCCCAAATTTCTTTCATTTGAGCCTTCTATTGTTTTTGAGGGTGAGGCAAAGCCCCATCTATCAGATTCGTGCTCTAGTCTCAAATACCTTCCATTTGAATCTAATATTGTCATTATTGGTTCAAATAAGTATACCAAAGTTCTGTTTTCGAGTTGTTATAAACAAACTAAATTTCGCGTAAATCGCCCCAACCATCTCTGAGATCTGACGTTTTTGAAAATAGGGCAAGGGAAGGGTCCGCCCATTTAAGTTTGGATGTTGGTTCTAGCCAAACCTTTTTCTCCGAAAGTGGATATCAGATTCATACTCTACCCCAGAAAACCACATTTGAGCAACATATTGTTATAGTCCGTATATATGTGTGGTTCAAGGCGAGTTCATGAGATGAGTTGTCCCTGAAACATTTGGCTCGAACTCTACTATCATAGATCTTTTGTTTTATTTCCATATTGTCCCGATAAAACTAATGGTCCTATTGAAGGGTATTTAGTGGGTGGTTCGGTCCCAGACTCTGTCCCAAATGTGTATACCAGATTTGTAGCCAACTCCCAAAGACTTTTCATTTGATACACATTTTGTGACGTTGGACATTCATGCCCGTTTTGGGGGTTTTTTGGGGAAGTATTCCCCTTTGGAGAGGCCCCGTGAACACCTTATACCAAATTCTTGTAACCGACTCTTCGCCCAAAATGTGGACATGCATGCATGGTCATGTACAAAATTCTTCCCAAAGAGGTGTCGGTATGAAATTCGTACTCTACTCCTGAATAACTTTCATTTGAATCCCATATTACCCTGATCGGAACACTTTTATTTTTGGGTGATACTTTTGGGGGAGGAGGGTTGGAGGCCACCGTAGCGCAGAGGTTAGCATGTCCGCCTATGACGCTGAACGCCTGGGTTCGAATCCTGGCGAGACCATCAGAAAAAATTTTCAACGTTGGTTTTCCCCTTCTAATGCTGGCAACATTTGTGAGGTACTATGCCATGTAAAACTTCTCTCGAAAGAGGTGTCGCACTGCGGCACGCCGTTCGGACTCGGCTATAATAAGGAGGCCCCTTATCATTCAGCTGCACTCATGATATGTGAGAAGTTTGCCCCTGTTCCTTAGTGGAATGTTCATGGGCAAAATTTGCAATTTTACTTTTGGGGTAAAGGGGGTGGGTCCGCCCCCTTCCGATATCAAAAAATTATATAGCCTATGTTTCCTTCCAGACCAACCTACACAGTCTGCAAAAATTTCAAGGCAATCGTTTTAGCCGTTTTGGAGTCTTTACGGAAAAACAAACAAACAAACGCAAATGCATTTTTATACCCTCCACCGAAGGATGGGGGTATATACATTTTGTCATTCCGTTTGCAACACATCGAAATATCCATTTCCGATCCTATAAAGTATATATAGTCCTGATCAGCGTAAAAATCTAAGACGAACTAGCCATGTCCGTCCTTTTGACTGTTGAAATCACGTCACAGTCTTTAAAAATAGAGATGTTGAGCCGAAACCTTGCACAGATTCTTTTTTTTTTTTTCTATAAGCAGGTTAAGCTCGAAAATGGACTATATCTTGATATAGCTGTCATATAGACCGATCAGCCGATTTAAGGTCTTAGGCCCATAAAAGCCACATTTATTATACGATTTTCCTGAAATTTGGAACAGTGAGTTATGTTAGGCCGGCCTAGATCGGTCCAGATTTGGATATAGCTGCCATATAGACCGATCTCTCGATTTAAAGTATTGGCCCCATAAAAGGCACATTCATTATCCGATTTCACTCAAATTTGACACTGTCACTTATGTTAGGTTTTTCGACATGCGTGACATATATGGTTCACCAGCTGGACAGGGCCCGCTTCGCTGCTCCTTCTTTAACTCTCTAATATCTATTTAGGGTGGGGACACTTCGCCCTGAATGTGGATATCGTGCTACTGTAGCCTATGTCCAACTATGACGCTGAACGCCTGCGTTTGAATCCTGGCGGAACTATGGACAAAATTTAAAGCGGTGGTCACCCCTCTTAATGCTGACGACATTTGCGAGGTACAATACCATGCATGGTCATGTAAAAAATTCTCCCCAAAGAGATGTGGCACTGCGGCACACCGTACGGACTCGCCTATAAAAAAGGTCCCTTATCGTTGATAAACTCAACTTAAATCGGAAAGCAATCATTGATATATGAAAATTTTGCCCCCGCTCGGTTCCTGGGCAAATTTTTACTCTACTCCCAAATGTCTTTCTTTTGAGCCCCATATTACTGCATCGGCAATTATCTCGAGTTTAGGGGGTATTTCGGGGGTGGTCACTAGGCCATCAAAGTAAATATAAGATTCGTGCTCTACTTTCAGAAACATTTCGTATGAGTCCCATAATGGCATGATCGGTAAATAAGTTGTGTTTGAAGGTGGGGTCTTTGACCCGAAAATGAATATAAATTTCTCAAAAATCAATAAATATCCACCCCAAATAACTTTTATATAATAGGGAGGTTTTTGGGGTGGGGCAGCTCCCAAACCGTTGATTTGAGCTCCATACAGTCGGAAATAAAATTCAGTTTAAGGGTGATTTAGGGCGTACCCCCAAAATTGGATATCAAATTCGTTTTCTACTCTCAAATACCTTTCATTTGAGTCCCATATTGCCATAATGGGCCAATTAATCTATTCGACGTATTTTTAGGAGGAAAAGAGCCACCTTGACTTGAACGCAAATTTTAATGTCATATTCGTAATCTTCTCCCAAATATCTTTCATTTGAATCCTATATGGCCATGGTCAGCTGATATGCCCATTTGGGGGTATTTTGGGGGTGAGGCGACCTCCCATTACTTGGACCTAATTTTTTATGGCATATTTGTAATCTACTGCCGCATACTTTTTATTTGAGTCCCATATTGATAGGAATGTCGACTATTTCTGTTTAACGGAGTTTTTGGGTTGGGGCGACCCTCTGGGTACTTGGACCCAAAATTTAATATGATTTTCATTTTCTTGTCTCCAATACCTTTCATTTGATACCCATATTGTGCCCATCAATCCTCTTTGGGTGGTGTTTTTGGTGTAAGGGGAGGTCAGCCTTCATCCGATATTTAAAAATTATATAACCTATGTTTCCTTTCTTTGACTCTACAGAACAAACAAACAAACCGAGTCTCATATAGTCATGATGGGTCATATGCCCATTTGGGGAGTTTTTGAGGGGTGGGGTGACCCCCTACACTTCTATCTAATTTTGTATTCCCGATTCGTAATCTACTCCCGAGTACCTCTCATTTAAGCGCCATATTGATATGGATGACCAAATTGTCTGTTTTCAGACATTTTGGGGTTAGGGCGACTTCCTTGGTACTTGGACCCAACTTTTATTATGAAATTCGTACTCTACTCTTGAATACCTTTCATTTGATATATGCGGACATAGGCTACAGTGCCATGAATTAAATATCCATATTCAGGACGAAACAACACCAAACTGTCATGTAGGACGACCGAGAATATATTGTACTCAAGTGATGTGTCAGAGGGCGAATTTGATATTCAATTTTGAGGCCAAGTGTTTGGCCTGAACCAATTGCAATTGCGTCTCAAATAAAAGGAATTTAATAGCAGAGCACGATTTCGGGCTAAGTGCGTGGGTTGCCGCCTCACCCTACATACCCCTCAAACTGACATATTTGTGGATTATGGCAAAAAAGGGGCTCAAATCTGATATCTGTTTTATGGCCAAGTGTTTCAGGGACGACTCATCTCATAAACTCGCCTTGAACCACACATATATGCAGCCTATAACAATTTGTAGCTCAAATGTGGTTTTCAAGTATTAATCTGATATCCACTTTCGGAGCAAAGGATTTGGCTACTCCAATCCACAACCAAATCCAAAAGAATGAAGTAGAACTAACGTTTCCTTTGCCCTATTTTCAAAAACCCCAGATCTCGGAGATGGGTGAGGCGAAATAGAACTTTGGTATACTTATTTAAGGTGGAATGTCTAGGGCGGCTGCCCCACCTCCAAAGCCCGCCAAATGCAAATTTAAACCAATAATGACAATATTAGACTCAAATGAAAGGTATTTGAGACTAGAGCACGAATCTAATACACGGGTTCAACCTCACCCTCAAAAACACCCCCGCAACGGACATATTTACCGTCCATATCAATAGAAGGCTCAAATGAAAGAACTTTGGGAGTAGAGCACCAATATGATATCCACATTCGGGCGAAATCGAGAGATCGGATTATATGGGAGCTATATCAGATTATAGACCGATTCGGACCGTAGTTGCCACTGTTGTTGGAAGTCTTAACAGAACAATACATGTAAACTTGCAGCCAAATCGGACAAAAAGTGCGGCTAGTACGGGCTCAAGTAGTCAAATTGGGAGATCGGTTTATATGGGAACTATATAAGCTTAAAGACCGATTCCAACTGTACTTGACACAGTTATTGAAAATCAATCACTACATGCAAAATTTAAGCCAAATCGAAAAAAAATTTCGGCTTCCAGGGGCTCAAGTAGTCAAATCGGGGGATCGGTTTATATTGGAGCTATATCAGCTTAAAGACCGATTCAAACCGTACTTGGCCCAATTTTTGGAAGTCTCAACAGAACACATGCAAAATTTTCGCCAAATCGGACAAAACTTGCGGCTTGCAAAGGCTCAAATCACGAGATCGGTTTATATGGAAGCTATATCAGCTTAAAGACCGATTCGAACTGTACTTGACACAGTTATTGGAGATCATAGCAGAGCAGTACATGCAAAATTTAAGCCAAATCGAACAAAATTTTCGGCTTCCAGGGGCTCAGGAAGTCAAATCGGGAGATCGGTTTATAAGGGACCTATATCTAAATCTGAACTGATATGGCCCATTTCCAATCCACAACGACCTACAACAATATAAAGTATGTGTGCAAAATGTCAAGCAACTAGCTGCACGCGTTAGACCGCTATCGTGATTTCGACAGACGGATGGACATGGCTAGATCGACTGGCTAGATCGAAGACGATCAAGAATATATATACTTTATAGGGTCTTAGACGAATATTTCGAGGTATTACAAACGGAATGACTAGATTAGTATAACCCCATCCTACGGTGGTTGGTATAAAAATGACATGTAGATTTCGCTCGTATGTTGAAGGTCATAGACGAAGTCGTTGTGCAAAATTTCAGCCAAATCAGACAAGAACTGCGACCTCTAGAGGCTCAAGAAGTGCAATAGGGAGATCGGTTTATATAGGGGGTATATCAGGTTTTAGACCGATTCAAGCCATATTTGACAAATGTATTGGTAGTCATAGGAGATGTCATTGTGTAAAATTTCGGCAAAATTGGATAAGAATTGCGCCCTCTTTAGACCCAAGAAGTGTAATCGGTTTATATGGAAGCTACATCGGTTTTGGCCCGATTCGGACCATACTTGGCACATCTATTGAATGTCATAGAAAACGTCATAGTACATTTCAGCCAAATCGGGTAAGAGTTGCGCTCTCTATAGGCTTAAGAAATACAATCGGGAAATCGGTTTATATGAGAGCTATATCAAAACATGGACCAATAGCTTTTCTTTTTCGAAAGTAAGGGTGCTTTCTATATATCGACTCGGAATGTAAAGACAATCAAGAATATATTAGGTTGCCCAAAAAGTAATTGCGGATTTTTCATATAGTCGGCGTTGACAAATTTTTCCACAGCTTGTGACTCTGTAATTGCATTCTTTCTTCTGTCAGTTATCAGCTGTTACTTTTAGCTTGCTTTAGAAAAAAAGTGTAAAAAAAGTATATTTGATTAAAGTTCATTCTAAGTTTTATTAAAAATGCATTTACTTTCTTTTAAAAAATCCGCAATTACTTTTTGGGCAACCCAATATATACTTTGATGGGTCTCAGATCAATATTTCGATGTGTTACAAATGGAATGACGAAATTACTATACCCCCTCCTATGGTGGAGGATATAAAAATGCATTAAATGCTCTGCTAACTAGAAAATCCTAACAAAACAAAAACTTCCTTACAAAAACAAGTGCAGTTATTCAGCAAAGCATTGTTCAGATCAATGTCTGTAGATTTTATGTTGTGTCTGGAGATATTTATCGAATTTCAAACGTCTGTGACATTTTTAATAATGAGATCGATTAAGACGATATACTTTCAGCATTTGTCAAACAGGTGCCAGTCTCACCTTTGCCAGAGAATGTCCCTACACTCACACTCACCTGCACACACCGGACGCTAAAGAGTTGTCATTGAAATTGTTTGCCTTTATAGGAAAATCAATAAACCCACTCGTCCAACAAAGTGAAATATCTTCGCTAAAGCTGTTGCCGTTGGTTCATTGGCATTCAACCGTGAACGCTCCATTGCAACAATGTCGTCGTTTTCATAGTCGTTGTCCTTGCCATCGCCATCGTCATTGTACGTTCATCAATCACAATCACATCACTTTGTAATACATTTTCCCATAATTTATATATCCTTCTTCCTTTGGCGAATCTTATCACGCAAATAGAATCTCAATTTTGCAGAAAGTAATAAAAATCTCAGAGAATGGAATTCAATCAATATCGCCAGAGCGTCTTCGCAGTGAGCCGCAGTGCAAAGGAAATGAGCATGGAAAGGGAAATGCGGGGCCGACCAAAAGGTCCCAAAACTCCCCTTTAATATTTCCTCTTTGTCTTTGGCCATGGCAACGTAACGGCAAGGGCACATTGTCGACGCGACAGCAATGAAGAGATAAATCTTTCGTTTTGCCTTTTTTACACCCAAAATGGTTAATTGGCATTTTTAACGTTTGGTTTGTGGGCAAACAAAACAAAGAAAATAACTGCGTTGTTATTTTCAGTTTTCTCTCTCTCTCTCTTCTCCTTTTGTCTGAGCCCAAGAAAAGGCAGAGAAAATAAGTTTGCTGAAACAGCACAATCCCTTCATTTTGGCCGTCGGAACAATAAATAAATAGGTCCAATACGGCCATAACTTCTAATGAATGTAGAAAATAAAAGGGATATGTTTGGACTTTTACCGTTTCCGCGAAGCATTTTTGCCGGCCAACTGGTATTTAGCATTGCTGCAGACAGCCAACACCCAATAATGGTTGCCCCAAAACTCTATCTCTCTCTCCCCCTCACACAGGACATTCGAGCGAAGAGCCCTCGTTGCTTGTGGCTCACGGAAAAAATATGTAATTTTTCATTAAAATTAAAATCACATTCAATCCAAGCGTGCCATGGCAATGGTGAAGGAGATCCAATGACGGTAATGCCTTGGAATGGTCTATGTGAGGAGCAATGGAAATGGGGTACCCCTCCCACTACGGAAGCAAATGAATGTTGTTATTGATGCTGATTGCATCAAGCGAATGAAATCACTTGCCAGTACTGCTACATTTCGTGCTTGCTTGGTACTGCTACTGCCACTTTTTGGTAAGTACTTAACATATTTCCTCTTTGCCAAAAGCTTAACTTTGGCGAAACGATGTTAGCATGGTCAGTTAAGTCAAAAAATGGAATAGGAATGGTCAATATTTTTAAGCCAAAACACCGACTTTATAATACCCTACCACTTAGTGGGACATCGAGTAAACAATTCCATACAAAATGTAACAAGTATGTTGATGGTCATGAGAGGATCCGTCGTACAAAATTTCAGGCAAATCGGATAAGAATTGCGCCTTCTAGAGGCTCAAGAAGTCAAGATCCCAGATCGGTTTATATGACAGCTATATCAGGTTATGAACCGATTTAAACCATACTTGGCGCAGATGTTGGAAGTCATAGCGAAACACGTCGTGCAAAATTTCATTCCAATCGGAAAAGAATTGCGCCTTCTAGAGGCTCAAGAAGTCAAGACCCCAGATCGGTTTATATGGCAGCTATATAAGGTTATTGACCGATTTGAACCTAACTTAGCACAGTTGTTGGAAGTCATAGCGAAACACGTCGATCAAAGTTTCATTCCAATCGGATAAGAATTGCGCCCTCTAGAGGCTCAAGAAGTCAAGACGCAAAACCGTTTTATATGGCAGCTATATCAGGTTAAGGACCGATTTGAACCATACTTGGCACAGTTGTTGGAAGTCATAGCGAAACATGTCGTGCAAAATTTCATTCCAATCGGAAACGAATTGAGCCTTCTAGAGGCTCAAGAAGTCAATACCCTAGATCGGTTTATATGGCAGCTATATCAAAACATGGACCGATAGGGCCCATTTACAAGCCCAACCGACCTACACTAATAAGAAGTATTTGTGCAAAATTTTAAACAGCTTGCTTTGCTCCTTCGAAAGTTAGCGTGCTTTCGACAGACAGACGGACGGACAGATGGACGGACAAACGGACGAACGAACAGACGGGCAGACGGACGGACAAACGGACGGATAGGCGGACGGACGGACAGACGGTCGGCCGGACAGACAGACGGACAAACGGACGGCGGACAGACAGACGGACAGACGGACGGACAGACAGACAGACGGACAGACAGACAGACGGACGGACGGACATGGCTAGATCGATATAAAATGTCATCAGGATCAAGAATATATATACTTTATGGGGTCTCTGACGAATATTTCTAGTAGTTATAAACAGAATGACGAAATTAGTATACCCGCATCCTATGGTGAAGGGTTTAAAAATATCGGAAAATTATTTGGTTGTTACGGATCTAGTACGTACTACTTATTGGGTGAAAGATATATGTATAAGCGAGATACTATATCTAACCCACAACAACAGCACTTATCGCCATCCCCGCTTATATCCCACCAGCCTGAACAAGAAAAAGTTCTAGTGAAAACAAGTAAAAGCGTGCTAAGTTCGGCCGGGCCGAATCTTATATACCCTCCACCATGAATCGCATTTGTCGAGTTCTTTTCCCGGCATCACTTCTTAGGCAAAAAAGGATATAAGAAAAGAGTTGCCCTGCTATTAAAACGATATCAAGATATGGTCCGGTTCGGACCACAATTAAATTATATGTTGGAGACCTGTGTAAAATTTCAGTCAATTCGTATAAGAATTGCGCCCATTGGGGCTCACGAAGTAAAATAGAGAGAACGATTTATATGGGATCTGTATCGGGCTATAGACCGATTCAGACCATAATAAACATGTTTGTTGATGGTCATGAGAGGATCCGTCGTACAAAATTTCAGGCATATCGGATAATAACTGCAACCTCTAGGAGTCAAGAAGTCAAGATCCCAGATCGGTTTATATGGCAGCTATATCAGGTGATGAACCGATTTGAACCTTATTTGACACAGTTGTTGAAAGTAAAAATAAAATGCGTCATACAAAATTTCAGCCAAATCGGATAGGAATTGCGCCCTCTAGAAGCTCAAGAAGTCAAATCCCCAGATCTGTTTATATGACAGCTATATCAGGTTATCAACCGATTTGAACCATACTTGGCACAGTTGTTGGGAATCATTACAAAACACGTCGTGCGAAATTCCATTTCAATCGGATAAGAATTGCGCCCTCTAGAGGCTCAAGAAGTCAAGACCCAAGATCGGTTTATATGGCAGCTATATCAGGTTATGGACCGATTTGAACCATACTTGGCACAGTTATTGGATATAATAACAAAACACGTCGTGCAAAATTTCATTTCAATCGGATAAGAATTGCGCACTCTAGAGGCTCAAGAAGTCAAGACCCAAGATCGGTTTATATGGCAGCTATATAAGGTTATGAACCGATTTGAACCATACTTAGCACAGTTGTTGGATATCATAACAAAACACGTCGTGCGAAATTCCATTTCAATCGGATAAGAATTGCGCCCTCTAGAGGCTCAAGAAGTCAAGACCCAAGATCGGTTTATATGGCAGCTATATCAGGTTATGGACCGATTTCAACCATACTTGGCACAGTTGTTGGATATTATAAAAAAACACGCCGTACAAAATTTCATTCGAATCGGATAAGAATTGCGCACTCTAGAGGCTCAAGAAGTCAAGACCCAAGATCGGTTTATATGGCAGCTATATCAAAACATGGACCGATATGGCCCATTTACAATACCAACCGACCTACACTAATAAGAAGTATTTGTGCAAAATTTCAAGCGGCTAGCTTTACTCCTTCGGAAGTTAGCGTGCTTTCGACAGACAGACGGACGGACGGACGGACGGACGGACAGACGGACGGACATGGCTAGATCGACATAAAATTTCACGACGATCAAGAATATATATACTTTATGGGGTCTCAGACGAATATTTCGAGTAGTTACAAACAGAATGACGAAATTAGTATACCCCCCATCTTATGGTGGAGGGTATAAAAATGTTCTCGTAGACCTTGACTTATCAAGGAAATTTGATACGGAAAGACGACGGAAACCACATGGACAGATACGGATCGTGACGAGAATGAATGCGTATGGACTTCGGTCCCTTAACTCACGCCTTCTAGAACTCACGTACCATGAATCGCTACTACTAAGTTCTTAGATCTCTTTATACCCCCTACCAAAGAATGGGGGTGTACTAACAACATCATTCCGTTTGTAACACATCGAAATGTTGGTCTAAGACCCCATAAAGTATTTAAAGTCTTGATTGCCATGACTTTTTTAGTGGATCTAGCCATGTCTGTGCGTCAGTCCATATGTCTGTGGAAAGCACGCTAACTTTCGAAGGCGTTGAGCTAGGCGCTTAAATATTTGCACAAATGCTTCTTACAAATGTAAATCGGTTGAGATTGTAATCGGCCCACATCTATCCACATTTAGATATAGCTAGTAAGGCATGTGGAGAAGATAATGAAACGTTGAAGCATTTCCTATGTCATTGCTCGGTTTTCGCGTCTAACAAATACCGGCACTTAGGTGGGGACACTATACCAGGAAGAATCAATTTTAGGGCCTAGCATGGAAAACATTTAAGGATTTTGTTAGTAGCACGGAATTCCTGACATAAATTTTCTTTTTCGAAGTTACTTTATAGTATTTGGAGCCTGTTATTATCTTAGGTGTGTGTCCATAATAGCATGGGGCGGATTAATATCCACACCCTCTTTTCAACCGAACCTAGATATAGCTCCCATGTAAACCGCAGATCGTTGTTGTAGACACATTTTCTTGTGTAGGTGTGAGCTTCGTCAAGCTCCTGTAGGTGAACAAGCTGGTACCGGTCCAAAGAACCGATCGCCGCGGAAACACGGTGTCCATTCTTTATTTAAAGGCGCCAATAACTCGCCTTGTCATATCGAGCATCAAAGACATTCAGTTTTTGTACAGAATCCGGTGCCGCCCGGCCTCTCACTGAGACTCTCCGCTCGATACCGCTGATTTTCCGCGACTGCAGTTGCAGCTACTCCGTATGGAGCATTCCACTATCCGCAACCTGTGGACGCGCCCGGTAGCTCGCAGCTAAGCTTCTCGTGACAACAATGAACACCACATAAATTGAAGCTCAATGTGCTCACAGCTATCCCATCTGGATGTAAACCGATCTCCGGATTATACTTCTTGAATCTCTACGATGCGTAATTCTTATCCGATTTGGTTGAAATTTTGTACTATGACGTTTTCTATGACATTTAATATATTTGCTTAGTACGGTACGAATCGGTCCAACACCTGATTTAGCACCCATGTAAACCGATCACCAGATTATACTTCTTGAGCCTTTAAGGGCGCAATACTAATCCGATTTGGCCGAAATTCAGTAGTAATTTAGATAGATACAGCTCCCATATAAACCGAACGCCCGATTATACTTCTTAAGCCCTTAGAGGGCGCAATTCTTACCCGATTAGGATGAAATTTTACACATTTCCACTATTTCCATGCCCTAAAACGTACGTGCCAAATATTATCAGAATTGGTCTATAACCTGTTATAGCTCACAAGTAAACCGAACTCCCGTTTATACTTTTTGAGCCCGCAGAGGGCGCAATTCTTTTACAGATACGCCTTATCAGCGTGTCGCCTCCGGCCTTAAATAGTTCAGCTGGCAACCCAACGGTTCACACCGCCTTGTTGTTCTTCAGTCGGGTCACTGGTAAACATCCTATACCGTCATCAGGGATTGATTCTACTGTATCCTCTTCGCCGCCATTATTGGATACTGGCAGCTGGGAAAAATGTTCTTTCCAAGTACACTATCTGTATCAGCTACCAGATTTTCTTCCTTATCTCTGCAATAGGAGGTACCTGTACCAAAGCCGTCGATCGGTTTAATGTTTCATCCTTTGGTAAAATTTCTGAACTTCTCTCTGCCACCTGTACATCTCAGCTCGCTCACATTCACCTCTTTCCATTTTCCTTTTTCTTTCTACGGAATAGAAGTTTCACCTGTCTTTATTTTCTCCCTCTCCTTCATATGGCGTTGCTACTGCGCCCTCTAGTGACTCAAGAAGGCCATATCGGTCCATATTTTGATATAGCTGCCATTTAAACCGATCTTCAGATTTGATATCTTGACCCTCTAGGAGGCACAATTATTGTATTACCCGATTTGGATGAAATATTGCACGTCAAATTTTGCTATGACTTCCAACAACTGTGCTAAATCAGTTTCAAATCGGTCTATAACCTGATATAGCTGCCATATAAACCGATCTGGGATCTTGACTTCTTGAGCCTCCAGAGGGCGTAATTATTATCCGATTTGGCTGAAATTTTATACAACGGCTTCTCCCATGACCTTCAACAAACATGTCAAATATGGTCCGAATCGGTCTATAGCCTGAAACTGCTCCCATATAAACCGATCTCTCTATTTTACTTCTTGAGCCCCTAAAGGGCGCAATTGTTACTCGAATTGGCTGAAATTTTTTAAAATGACTTCCACTACGGTCTTCAATGTTCAATTCAATTATGGTTCGGACCATAACTTGATATAGCTCCAATATCAATTCTTTTCTTTTGTCCTTTTTTATACCCACCACCGACGGATGGGGGTATATTCATATTGTCATTCCGTTTGCAATACATCGAAATATCCATTTCCGACACTATAAAGTATATATATTCTTGATCAGCGTAAAAATCTAAGACCATCTAGACATGTCCGTCCGTCTGTCCGTCTGTCCGTCTGCCTGTTGAAATCACGCTACAGTCTTCAAAAATAGAGATATTGAGCTGAAATTTTGCACAGGTTCTTTTTTTATCCATAAGCAGGTTAAGTTCGAAGATGGGCTATATCGGACTATATCTTGATATAGCCCCCATATAGACCGATCCGCCGATTTAGGGTCTTAGGCTAATAAAGGCCACATTTATTATCCGATTTTGCTGAAATTTGGGACAATGAGTTGTCTTAGGCCCTTCGACGTCCTCCGTCAATACGGCTCAGATCGGTTCAGATTTGGATATAGCTGCCACATAGACCGATCTCTCGGTTTTAGGTTTTGGGGCCATAAAAAGCGCATTTATTGTCCGATGTTGGCGAAATTTCGGACAAAGAGTTAAGTTAAGCCCCTCCACATATTTCTGCAAGTTGGTCTAGATCGATCAAGATTTGCATATAGCTGCCATATAAACCGATATCTCGATTTAGGGTCTTGGCCCCATAAAAGGCGCATTTTTAATCCGATTGCACTGAAATTTGACACACTGACTTATATTATGGTTTTCGACATCCGTGTGGTATATAGTTCAGATAGGTTTATTTTTAGATATAACTACTAAAAAGACCAATATTTTGTTATATACAATTGAACAATTACTTTTACTTATTAGTGTCTGGTCCAAATCGGAACATCGCTGCTATGGGGCATAAGGTATGAATTTTGCACCGGATTTTGAGGAAAGGTGGTTCACATATATATCCGAGGTGGTGGGTATCCAAAGTTCGGCCCGGCCGAACTTAACGCTTTTTACTTGTTTTTGCTCAAAAAGAGATATCGGGAAAAGAACTCGACAAAGGCAATCTATGGTGGAGGGTATATAAGATTCGGCCCGTCCAAACTTAGCACCCTTTTACTTGTTAAGACCAAATGATTGTTGTTTTGCAAAAATAAACATAACATAAGAAATCTTAAATACTTTTTAATACGTTTGATAAAAAAAAATCATTGTTTTTAAAATAAAAATAGAAAAACGATGCGTATACTCCTACGCATGTTCTTTCGTTGCTGTCTAAACAACGACTGAAATAATGTGAATAAAAACACATATGACTTGCTATCAGCGCTACCATAAAAGGCTGGGCATCACTGACCAGAGATGGACAAAATTACTCAACCTATTGCACATAACGGTGTACGTACACAAGAAAATAATCTCAAGCAAGTCCATAGGCTTTCACATAATTACAATTGTGTATGCTCGTGACTGGTATAGACACATTTTCAAACACACATTTTTTTCTTTCGTTTTTGACTGAGCAAAGAGTAGCTTGGTCGAGTCCGGATGGTAAACTCTAAAAATGACTACTTTCGCTTTAAGTACAAAAATGCTGGTAAGCCCAATGACAAAAATCATTAGAGCAATAGACAAATGTTTACCAGGTACAAGAATTTCTAAGGCACATAAATTGTAAAATTTGCTAATTTTGTCTATGAACAATAAACTAAGGGAAACAGGAAGAAACTTCTCACATATCAATGAATGTAGTCTGATTCAATTTTAAGCACAATGAAAAGGGGCCTCCTTTTTACAGACGAGTTGAAAGGGGTGCCGCAGTGCGACACCTCACATATCTTGCCAGCATTAGGAGGGGAAACCCCCGCTGAAATTGTTTTCTGATTCGAACCCAGGCGTTCAACGTCATAGGCTGACATGCTAATCTCAGCGTTATGGTGGCCTACGCACTTATCCAATATCCATCTCAAAATAGGCGTTTAAATATACAAAAACAACAATTGCCATAAGTAATTTTTCGTTTTATTTCTCAACGTTTCTCACAAAGGAAGTTTTTTTGTCGAAAATTTCCTTTAAGTGAAACGAATCAATTTTTTTCGTATAGCTTTACGGACATATCTAAATTGACTAAATTTTCAAGGTGATCAAGAATATTTATGCCTTATAGGATCTTGGAACAATATTTCGATTGGTTACAAACGATACGACAAAGTTAGTATACCCCCATCCTATGGTATGAGAGTTTGCTTTGCCTTTGTTACGACAACTAACCATACCTTAACGTATCTGAACATATTTATTATAGGATTAACCGAAATTATGATTCCGTCTAACCGAAAAACTAACCATGCACAAGTCAAACTAAATCCGACCAAACCAAAACAGACCGCCGACACAATCTATTTACGAAAATGAAAAGGATACATATCTCCCCCCTGAAAAATGTATGTGGGAGTGGAAGTGTGCTTGTATGTATTTTAACTCTGTTTGTTTCCATCCCCATGACTTTTTTTTTGCTTTTTGCATCATTTTAAGAGAACACTTAAATAATTGCATTTGCTCGTCCTAGTACTTCAATGTTATTGTGGGTAATACAACGCCAACTCCAACTCTTTTTTCCGGGTTGAGCTCGAGACTCCTCGTTCATTATTTGTTGTCGTTGGAGTCTTCATCACTTGGTGTCGGTGGAAGTGGTTGTTCGAAACCCTTAAACATAAAAATCTAAAGGCAAAAGTTTTCCTTCATTCTCCCATGCCCGACGAAGTCCTTGCAGGGACAGCAAGAAACACAGAAAGAGATGTACATCAAACGTGTGGTAAGTGTTCCTGTAATTTAATGTTGAGTCAAACGTGGAACGTTTTAAATAAACTTTTGCAAACGAAGAGCGGGGGATATTTCTACCACTCATCTACACCCAGTGTCCTTTAGCGAGTGTCTCTTGAAATTTTGACTTAAATACCCTTTTTGCGCTGGCTTCTTTTGTTGCTCGTCCTTTTTCGATGTGATTTGGTTGATTTTTTCGGTATTATTACATTTTCCCGTGATTTTTAGTGGGGTTAAAATAACAACAAACAATGTGTTTGGTGGTATTGTTGCCGTTGTTATACGGCCACCCTCGTCGACAGAGATGCCATTAGATTGCATAACATTGTGTTACTCAACTTGGGCAAAGTTTCGTACACAATGAAAACCCTTATGTCTCAAAAGTTCAATGAATAAATAATGTCAGCCCTTAAATTGGCAGTCAAGGGTATGATAAATTACCGAAGGCAGGCTTATCGACATTTGCAATACGCAAAATTATTGTACAGAATAAGATGTATTTCTATATTATCTCTGCTTAAGTTCTTAATTCCGTTGGTAAGTTATCAAAATTTTGATCTGACAGCCCATATATAATAAACATATAGTAGACGCGTGATTGACTGACTGACTGATGAAACCATCAGTCTGTCATACAATCTCTAACAAGTCCCAACGGCTGAGCTAGAGCCCTAAAAATTGTCACGGATGTCTTGGGTCCGAGGCGTGAGATAAGACGGGATTTGACGATATTCGTATGTAAGGGTACTGAAAAGTACCAAGTAGTACGAAAATTATGAATGTTTGTTCAGGGCGAACGGAGAGGGATAGAATTATGAGGAATTACTAGCAGCCAAATTAAAAAGGCTCTGGAAAAAATAAGGTTTGTGGAAAAAAAATGGCAAAGTCATGTTGGAAGTATAATACATGCCGCAATTGGTACTATTTTGAGCTACAGATATGAACTTTGGAACTTAGGTACACAAAGCCAACCTAAATTGCGTTACTAAACTTGATTTGGGAGATTTGTACATTTAGGTATTAAAAAGTACCAACAATGTGTGAAATAGGAGGGCGAGATATCTTACACTCATAGAAAAAGTTTTGCTGAAAACAGTAAACACTGTCTGCTGAACATTAATATTGGGTTGCCCAAAAAGTAATTGCGGATTTTTTAAAAGAAAGTAAATGCATTTTTAATAAATCTTAGAATGAACTTTAATCAAATATACTTTTTTTACACTTTTTTTCTAAAGCAAGCTAAAAGTAGCTGTGAAAAAATTTGTCAACGCCGACTATATGAAAAATACGCAATTACTTTTTGGGCAACCCAATAATTAATTTTGCAGCTATTATAGCAGAAGTTCTGCTATTACAGCAGCAGTTTTGCAATTTCAGAGCAGCAGCCTGACTGCTGAAAAGTCTGTTGTTTGCTGAAAGTGACTGCTGCTTATTTATGAAGGGGATATTAGAAGAAACAAGTAAAAGCGTGCTAAGTTCGGCCGGGCCGAATCTTATGTGCCCTCCACCATGTATCGCATTTGTCGAGCTCTTATAAGGACATCTCTTCTTAGACTAAAAAAGGATAAACGAAAAGAATTGCTATGTTATTGCAACAATATCAAGCTATTGTTCATTTCGCACCTGTGAACTGAATATTGGAGACCATAGTAGAAGTCATTGTGTAAAATTTCAGCCAAATCTAGTAGGAATTGCGCACTTTAGGGGCTGAAGAAGTAAAATAGGGAGATCGGTTTATAGGAGAGCTGTATTAGGCTATAAACCGATTCATACCATTTTCGACACGTATGTTAAAGGTCATGAGAGAAGCCATTGTACATAATTTCAACCAAATCGGATAGGAATTGCTCCCTGCAGAGGCTTAAGAAGTCAAGATCCCAGATCGGTTTATATGACCGATTTGAACTACTCTTAACAAAGTTGTTGAAAGTCATATCAAAACACCACGTGCAAAATTACAGCCCAATCGGATAGGAATTGCGCACTCTAGACGCTCGAGAAGTCAATACCACAGATAGGTTTATATGATAGCTATATCAGGTTATGGACCGATTTCAACCATACTCAGCACAAGTAGTGGAAATCGTAATAAAACGCTTCATGCAAAATTTGATGGAAAGATGAATATTTCGAGGAGTGTTCCAAACGGAATGACTAAATGATCCTACGGTGGTTAGTATATAAATTGCCGGATATAGCTGCCATATAGACCGATTGAGGGTCTTAGGCCCATAAAACAGTGAGTCATGTTAGGCCAGTCAATAACCCAGTTCAATTTGGCCCAGATCGGTCCAAATTGGATATAGCTGCCATATAGACCGATATCTCGATTTAAAGTCTTGCGCACATAAAAGGCGCATTTATTGTCCGATAGTGCCAAAATTTGGAACAGTGAGTTGTGTTAGGCCCTTCGACATCTTTCTTCAATTTGACTCAGATCGGTTCAGATTTGGATATAGCTGCCATATAGACCGATATCTCGATTTAAGGTCTTGCGCACATAAAAGGCGCATTTATTATCCGATGTCGCCAAAATTGGGGACAGAAAGTTAAGTTAAGCCCCTCCACATTCTTCTGAAATATGGCACAGATCGGCCCTGATTTGTATATAGCTGCCATTTAGACCGATCTCTCGATTTAAGGTTTTGGGGCCATAAAAGGCGCGTTTATAATCCGATTTCACTGAAATTTTACACAGTGACTTATGTTAGGCTTTTCGACATCCGTGTCGTATATGGTTCAGATCGGTTTATTTTTAGATATAGCTACTAAAAAGACCAACAGTACTTATTATTATTATTGCTGCTATGGGGCATAAGGAATGCATTTTTCACCGGATTTTAACGAAACGTGGTTTACATATATACTCGAGGTGGGTATATATGTAACGTACTTTTATTTGTTTTGCTTCATATGTATCCTAAAATTGGTTTGCACCTCACAATATTTGTAGCCTCCACAGCAAATTTACTAACAAATGCCGATTTTGAAAACTTTGCCTAAAAGGGGGTATTTTGCCAGAATTTATTTTTATTTTTATACCCACAACCAAAGGAATGAATAAACCCCCTAATATTTATTCAGTTATTTTAGTTTGCAACACATCGAAATATCAATTTCCGACCCTACAAAGTATATATATTTCGGATCGTCGTCAAATCCTAAGACGATTTAACGATGGCCTTGTGTCTGTCCGTCTGTTGTAATCACTCTACAGCCTTCGAAAATTGAGATATTGAGCTGAACTTTAGCACAGATACATCTTTTTGATGCAAGCTGGTTAGTTTTTTGAACGGTTCAAATCGGACCATATTTGGATATGGCTGCTATATAGACTGATCTGCCCATAAAGGGTCTAATTCCCATAAATGCTTTATTTTTTATCCGATTTCGCTGAAATTTGGGACAGTGAGCTGTGTTAGGCCTCCCGACATCTGACCTAAATATGGCTCAGATCGGACTATATTTAGATATATCTGCCATATAGACCGATCTCTGGATTAAGGGTCTGAAGCCCATAAAAAGCTTTATTTTTTAACTGATTTCGTTGAAATTTGAAACAGTAAGTTATTTTAAGCCTCCCAACACCCGACCTAAATATGGTTCAGATCGGACTATATTTAGATATAGCTGCCATATAGACCGAACTTCCGATTAAGGGTCTAAAGCCCATTAAAAAAATAGTAAGTTGTTGTACAGTGACTTATATTTCAAAGACCACTCAATATCCGTGCCGATTTTGGATGCATAAGTTATCCAGTTTTCACCGGATTGGGACGAAAGGGAGTTTACATATATACCAGCGAAGGTGGGCATCCAATGTTTGGCCCGGACGAACTTAATTCGTTTTTACTTGTTTTAAAGACACTTTTATTATTTAAAATGACCAAAATTTCAATCACGATCGTAATTGAAAAAAGTTTAGATTAAATAAATTAATCAATTAATTTTCAATTGAAAATTTGCAAAATTAGCATTTTAATCACAATCGTAATTGAAAAAAATCGTATTCAATTAAAAAAATTATTGTTTCAATTCATTTTTTAATTGAAAACATTTTTAATTTCAATTATTTTTAATTGAAAAAATGTTTGTGAAATTTTTTTCTGTGTGTAAAGCAGGATTTCTTCTGGAACGAGCATTGGGGACCGGGGATATGCTAATATTCTTATATGACATTCTTAGTCGATTTAGGTATCGCCGTTCGTACGTCGAACGAGTAAACCCAGGCTCTGGACATTTTGGGCGAATACTTTTAAGAAGTGTGGAGGCTACTGTAGCGCAGAGATTAGCATGTCCGACTACGACGCTGAACACGGGGTGATGCGCTCCTACTGCTGACTATATTTGTGAGGTACTTTGCCATATAAATACTTCTTCCCAAAGAGATGTCACCGTCGGCCATAAAAATGAGACCTTAAGCTTAAACTTTCATCGGACAGCACTCATTGGTATGTGAGAAATTTGTCCCTGTTCCTTAATTGTCAAATTTGCATTTGCGTTTTAGGTTGGTGGAATTGTAAATAGGCCATATTGGTCCATGGATAGCAATCTTATATACCGATTTGACATTTTTAGCGCATAAAGGACCCAATTTTTTGTCGAAGTAGTATGTGGTGTTCCTTTTTGACTTTTAACATCTATGAGAAATATAAATGGAAGCATTTTCTAACACAATACAAGTATATCTCTCATATGAACCGGACTTTTGAGCACCTTAACGGGTTATTTCCCGATTACTTAGGGACTCCTCGTTCAGCTGCTTTGCTATTGTGTGTTATAAGGACAAGAAAAAAATTGTGAAGACACCTGACCTTGTTAATATATAGGTGTTAAAATTTTGCCCTGCTAGTACATTCTGGACATGGTATACTTCTTTAATGAAGGAAAGATTCCTTCTTTAATGTAAAATGTCGTTAAACAACCTCTGTACTCGGAATTTATGTTTTGAAGCCCAACAAGTTTATACAACATCTCTAGCATCTTTCTCACTGAATCTAATGTAAAACACATCAATTCTTATCTGGCCATGAACCTGGGCGTTTGCCTATGGCATCCCTTGCAGGCCCAAACTACCATTGCAACAACGAAGGTCCATAACAATGACTACAACAATGTTTATATTCTACATTTCGCTGCCGTTGAGACACCAACATCGGCATCCGGTATCGGGCCATTACCACTCGCTCTCACTTATACTGTTGCTCTGTCTGGCCTTTTGTCCGTCCAGAGCCCCAAAATCCCATTGCTGCTGGTTGCAGCCATAAAGGGGTGCATGGTCTCACATGATTTATAATCTCCACCAAACGCACACAGTAGCGACGCGTCCTCTGTCGCTTTCAATGGCATTCATTTCTATGAAAATTGAACTTGAAAATGTTTATTACAAAGTTCAGTGGCATTTAGTATGCTGTTGCCCGTGCAGCACGTAATGTGGTTGTTGCTCTTGTTGATGGTGATAGAGGTGTTATTGTTATCCTGGCTTTTATGCTCGAGCCAGCATGAGAGCAAATTTTAATATCTCACACTGCTACACGGCGCTAGTGTTGCTGTTGTTGTTCAAAGGACAACAAATGTGTCCGTACATTACATCACAGACTCACAGACTCTGTAGAAAAGTGGTCGTGTAATAAACATTGTTATTACGAGGACGAGATAATCGCTCTGCAAGTTTGGCTGGGTTTAACAGACACAGATACACCAGACACCCCAATACCATCGCCCTTCATTCCCAGTACGGCGTTTAAAAAATGAAACTCCCCACTTTCATTCATATTCAAATTTGAAATATTAATTAAAATGGAATGAAGTATTTTTGGCAGCGAAAGTGGATATAAAGTTGTCGATATCAATATCCTTCGCTGTGTATTATCATCACTTTGCTTTAAAAGGACCTTTAATATTTTTGGAAGGCAATTTTTGGTAAATTAAAGTTCGTATAAATTCAAGAGAAAGTAAACAACTTTCAACTCACTTTGGATAAAAGTGGGATGCATACCATTCTTAGCCAGAAAGCCAGTCAATGGGAGATCGTTTTAAATCGGCCGCTGAAGGTTACATTAGGTTGAACAAGTAAGAAGGCGTTAAGTTCGGCCGGGCCGAACTTTGGATACCCACCACCTCGGGTATATATGTGAACCACATTTCGTCAAAATCCAGTGAAAAATGCATACCTTAAGCCCCTTAGCAGCTCTATAGATATCATCCGATTTAGACCAAATGCTTGTAAGTACAAGTCATTGTTCAACCGAGAGAGCGGTCTATATGGCAGCTATATCCAAATCTGGACCGATATGAGCCAAATTGAAGACAAATATCGAAGGGCCCAATACAAGTCATTGTCCCAAATTTCGGCGACATCGGACAATAAATGCGCTTTTTATGAGCCCAAAACCTTAAATCGAGAGATCGGTCTATACGGCAACTATATCCAAATCTGAACCGATCAGGGCCAAATAGAAGAAAGATATCGAAGGGCCTAAGGCAAATCACTGTCCCAAATTTCAGCAAAATCGGATAATAAATGTGGCTTTTATGGGCCTAAGACCATAAATCGGAGGATCGGTCTATATGGCAGCTATATCCAAATTTGGACCGATCTGAGCCAAATTGACGAAGAATGTCGAAGGGCTCAACGCAACCCACTGTCCCAAATTTCAGCAAAATCGGATAATAAATGTGGCTTTTATGGGCCTAAGACCATAAATCGGAGGATCGGTCTATATGGCAGCTATATCCAAATTTGGACCGATCTGGACCAAATTGACGAAGGATGTCGAAGGGTTCAACGCAACTCACTGTTCAAAATTTCAGCAAAATCGGATAATAAATGTGGCTTTTATGGGCCTGAGACCATAAATCGGAGGATCGGTCTATATGGCAGCGATATCCAAATTTGGACCGATCTGGACCAAATTGACGAAGGATGTCGAAGGGCTCAACGCAACTCACTGTCCCAAATTTCAGCAAAATCGGATAATAAATGTGGCTTTTATGGGCCTAAGACCATAAATCGGAAGATCGGTCTATATGGCAGCTATATCCAAATCTGGACCGATCTGGGCCAAATTGACGAGGAATGTTGAAGGGCCTAACACAACTCACTGTGCCAAATTTCAGCAAAATCGGATATAAAATGTGGCTTTTATGGGCCTAAGACCCTAAATCTGAGGATCAGTCTATATGGCAGCTATATCCAAATTTGGACCGATCTGAGCCAAATTGACGAAGGATGTCGAAGGGCCCAACGCAACTCACTGTCCCAAATTTCAGCAAAATCGGATAATAAATGTGGCTTTTATGGGCCTAAGACCCTAAATCGGCGGATCGGTCTATATGGGGGCTATATCAAGATATAGTCCGATATAGCCCATCTTCGAACTTAACCTGCTTATGGACAAAAAAAGAATCTGTGCAAAATTTCAGCTCAATATCTCAATTTTTAAAGACTGTAGCGTGATTTCAACAGACAGACGGACAGACGGACAGACGGACGGACATGTCTAGATCGTCTTAGATTTTCACGCTGATCAAGAATATATATACTTTATAGGGTCGGAAATGGATATTTCGATGTGTTGCAAACGGAATGACAAAATGAATATACCCCCATCCTTCGGTGGTGGGTATAAAAAAGGATGCGGATATTAATACGGGCCCATGCCACTCTGGACATACACCTAAGCCAGTAATCGGTTCGTTGTGCGCTCTGAATTGGTGAAAGCGAGCTAGGTTCGGCTAAGCCGAATCTTATGTACCCTCCACTATGGCTCGCATTTATCAGGTTCATTGTCAATACCTCTTTATAGGCAAACAAAGGAAAATGGATAAAAATTGCCATGCTAGTGAAGCCGTATCAGGTTATGGAACGATTCGGACCATGCTTGGTTTGGACGCTAGAGACCATAGTAGAACTATTGTGCAAAATTTCAGCCAAATTGGAAAATTGCGCCCTATAGGAGCTCCAGAAGTAATATCGGGAGATCGGACGGAGATCGGGAGATCGGACGGGGAGATCCTCAGAGAAGGCGTTTATCTTAGAGCTGGCAAACTATCGATATTCACAGCATTCGATGTCTTTCAAAAAAATATCGATAACTATCGATACTATCGTTAATTCCTGTAATTTTAAAGCAAAACAAGTAAAATCGTGCTAAGTTCAGCCGGGCCGAATCTTATATACCCTCCACCATGGATCGCATTTGTCGAGCTCTTGCCACGGTATCTCTTTTTAGGCAAACAAAGGATAAAAGAAAAGAATTGCTATGTTGTTGGAACAATATCAAGTTATGGATCATTTCGGACCATAATTGAACCATAGAAGAAGTTATTGTGTAAAATTTCAGCCAAATGTAGTAAGAATTGCGCACTTTAGGGGGTGAAGAAGTCAAATAGTCTAATATGGTCTAAATCGATCAATAGCTTGATACAGCTCCCATATAAACCAATCTCACGTTTTTGCTTCTTGAGCCCCTACAAGGGGCAATTCTTATCCGAATGAACTGAAATATTACACAATGACTTCTACAATATTCAGCATTCATTTATGGTCCGAATCAGACTATAACTTGATATAGCTCCAATAGCATAGCAATTCTTATTCAATATTCTTTGTTTGCCTAAAAAGAGATACCGCGCATAGACCTCGACAAATGTGATTCATGGTGGAGGGTATATAAGATTCGGCCCGGCTGAACTTAGCACGCTCTTACTTGTTTCTTTTTTTTAATTTTGCAAATGGCGGAACGTTGTCAAAATATCGATAGAAAAAATAACAATCGATAGTTAGCCAAAAAATTAAATATCGATAGTACCATCGATATTTTGCCAGCTCTAGTAGACCTTCTTCTAACACTCCAAGACTGTTAGTGAACTAACCGACCTGGTTGTTATTGTCGCTTCTGTACTTACGTTGCACATAGGATAACACCCCGCTCCTAAGATTGAGAGGACTATCCTCGGATTCAGGCCCCATTTCGAGCCTATGGCACGTTTACATAAGGCCCAACATCGCGAATGTGACACTCACAGTTTAGTTTCGGTCCTTGGTGCATCAAATTAGCCCACCTTCCTCTTGCTCCTGAATAGGCAGATTTCGATCTAGGTCTATCCCAGTCGCATGCCATCTGCATGCAGATCCTTACCCCTTAGAAATATTATAATGCCGTCTGCGTAGCAAAATGCAAATTTTCCTATGAATATTCCATTAAGGAACTGGGACAAACTTCTCACAAATTAATGAGTGCTGTCCGATTGAACTTTAAGTTCAATGATAAGGGACGTCCTTTTTATAGCCGAGTCCGAACGGCGTGCCATGGAGCGACACCTCTTTGGGGAGAAGTTTTTACATGGCAAAGTACCTCACAAATGTCGCCAGGCTTAGGAGAGGATAACCACCGCTGAAAAGTTTTTTCTGATAGTCTCGCCAGTATTCGAACCCAGGCGTTCAGCGTCATAGACGGACATGCTAACCTCTGCGCTACGGTGGCCCGTGGACGGTGACTTGTGGCCTATATTCTCCATTAACGCAAACTGGTCCATATATTTTACGAAGAATCTTTCTCTCAAATACGCGAAGCACTGCCTCATCTGCTTTTACGAGTACCCATGCTTCAGAACCATATAACAACACGGGTAGTATCAGTGTCTTGTATAGTGTAATCTTCGTCTGTTGAGAGGTGGCCTTGTTTCTAAACAGCTTACTTAGTCCAAAGTAGCATCTGTATAGGAGTGGCTGTAAATGACCCACATGTGTCGTGCCCTGTGCCACTTTCTCCCTTATCATTTTGCTATGGGACCCATAATTTATCCACCAAATGGTTTATCCAGTCTCTAAGGACCCGATTCATCCTGTATTGGGGTAAGGATTAAATCAGTGTGTCTGTCCTTATATCGTTAAAATCCCCTCCATGTCAATGCATATAGATACGCCAATAAGAACGTCTTGGCATCGAAGGATTCTTCTATTTCATACACAACCTCGTGCAGGGCAGTCTCCATCGTCCTTCTCTTTACATAGACAAGCTGTTTGTATTTGAGCAGTTTGCTGAATGTCTTATTTTTTATCATGGTATCCACAATACGTTCCATGGTCTTGAGTAGACAGGACGTAAGGTTTATAGGTCTGTAGCATTTTGGTGTCGCATAAATTGCCTCGTTGGGCTTGGGAATAAATACCACCCTGCCTTACCACTATGCAAGTCGCAGGCACGCTGTGACAATATCGGCCAGATGAGGCGCCGGATAGTCGGCTTCCTTCTGTAGTAACGCTGGAATTATTCCCTCAGGTCCGGTGAAGCTCCTCCTCAAGGCTTCCTTGACCATAAATTCTGTATCGATAAGACTTCGATCAACCTCATTATTCCAAGATTCCGGTGTCTCCGTGTGTCCTGTCGTATCCTGTGGAAAATGTATCTTCATCAAAAATCTCAACATATGCTCGGTTGTCTCTGCTCTCACTCCTATGTCGCCTACTAATGTTTCAGTTTGGACAGGTGTATTTGGCGGACTCATTAGTACTTCCGCTTTTTTACGACACGCTCTGCGGACCTCTTTCCCAATATTGCGAATTTCTTTGGTCATTCAGGGTTTTTCTTGGACTGATTTCGTTTCTCTAAGAGGATAACTATCTTTGAAAGGCCCCACTACTGCAGTTGTTAACTTGTTGACATTGGCCATCTAAATTATTGGGCCAACTAAAGGGTGATTTTTTTGAGGTTAGGATTTTCATGCATTAGTATTTGACAGATCACGTGGGATTTCAGACATGGTGTCAAAGAGAAAGATGCTCAGTGTGCTTTGACATTTCATCATGAATAGACTTACTAACGAGCAACGCTTGCAAATCATTGAATTTTATTACCAAAATCAGTGTTCGGTTCGAAATATGTTCAAATTTTGACAAATTTTGTTCAGCGATGAGGCTCATTTCTGGTTGAATGGCTACGTAAATAAGCAAAATTGCCGCATTTGGAGTGAAGAGCAACCAGAAGCCGTTCAAGAACTGCCCATGCATCCCGAAAAATGCACTGTTTGGTGTGGTTTGTACGCTGGTGGAATCATTGGACCGTATTTTTTCAAAGATGCTGTTGGACGCAACGTTACGGTGAATGAACACATTTCGAACCGAACACTGATTTTGGTAATAAAATTCAATGATTTGCAAGCGTTGCTCGTTAGTAAGTCTATTCATGATGAAATGTCAAAGCATACTGAGCATCTTTCTCTTTGACACCATGTCTGAAATCCCACGTGATCTGTCAAATACTAATGCATGAAAATCCTAACCTCAAAAAAATCACCCTTTAAATTATCTTGCCCAAGTCTTCCACTGAGTATACTTCCGAATTTTGCCCAGTTGGTTTACAAATTATTACGGAAGCTTATCGGATTCGGTGTAGGCCGTACAATTTTATACCTAATGTAGCGATGGTCAGAGAAGAACAGTTCCATGGAAGACCCTCCAATCCTGAAGCTCATTGATTAGATTTTGTATCTCATTTTCTGTTGGTTTTGCCTTTCTCACCACTCCTTGTAGCGCCGACTTGGGTGGCGGTGTCGGAGAGCTAAAGGGCAGATAAGATGATAAGGTGAGGTATGCTCCACCGTCTACCTGCCTCAGCACCGTTGCCTCCGACGTTGAAAATTCTGTGGAAAAGACATAGTTTAAATTTTTTGACATATAATGCAGGTCTTCGACCGAGTTCCCGTGCTAGCAGAGAATAATTGGTAGTGGATATGGTTCCGTCCAAAAGTTTTGCTCTGGGTCATCCATGGCTCCGGAATTAAGGCAATATAAATCTTACTCTTGCTGATACGTTATTCTGGCGAAACTTTTGAATACTCTACTCAGGCACAATTTCCGCAACAACGCCCAAGAAGCCGTATCAATAACTAACTCTTCCTGCGTCACGTTATTCAATGGAGCGAAATGTGTACGAGTATGTGCTTAATTCCATCCAGGATATGTTCTAACCCTTTTCATCTCGCCCATGTATCTTCTTCTTTACATAGCCTTATAGATGTTTCAGTCCTCCGATGGCCTCGAGTCTTTCGCCTCTTTGAAAAGTCTTCTGCAAACCTTCGGTTGTTTTCCAAATGGTTTGGTTCAAAGACATGCAGAATTATTTGAGTCCTTCAGAGCGTGCGTTCGTACAGTAGACATAATTAATCTTGATGCTGTTCTTCAATTTCTTTAAAGCAACACCTTAAAGTATTGGAAATCAATAGCCATTTATTTCTGTAAACAGTATAACACAATTTTTAATATGTATATCCTACACTCAATGGTGGTAATAAAGTGTCAACTTCCATCCTGTCCCAGTAGACATTTCCCACAATGTCCAAAGGATTGTCAGATCATGTCATCCCGCAATGGTTGGCATGATAAAAAAAATAACACACACACACATACAGCATTTACATGACCCATTATGCGATAATACCACAATTCAACCGACTAACATTAACTCCCCAAACAGTGCGTGCATTAATCTCATCAACATTTTAATATTAAATTTTGCTCATTACACACAAACCGATTCCAACACACAGACATCTGTCTGTGTTTATATGCGACGATATCCGACAAGGATCTGTGAATGATATACGGTATCCGTTTCCTCATGTTTGGATGCAATGTGCAATTAAATGTAACGTTTAATGTGGAATATTAATTACATTCTCATAATGATTATTATGTTAAATAGCTAAAATGCTAATGGGAAAATAAAAGCCAACACGGAGATTGTTTGTGGCCACTATTTTTTCGGTCTTGTTGTTGGTGTTGTAGAAATTAAATAAAATTGATTTATTATTTATTTTAATAATTAAATTATTTAAATTGTATTATTGTTATTATTTCATTTCATATCGGAGCTTAATTCATTAAAGCGTGATTTTTGTTTTTTGCTAATATTACACTGGATCTATGCGCACACCCATAGGATATGTATGTATGTATACACAGATATTTTTATGTGTACACTCAGCACAAAGTTGATACCGAACGTACTCATTTCAGTACCATACGGTATTAATGGTAAGGCAACAGCGTATGGTAACAAACTAATACCGCATGGTGTGGATGAAATATAAAAAGTACCGTTTGGTACTAGCTTTATCACCGAACTGGTATTGGTCTAAATACCAATCTGTTACTGGTTTTTGTACCGAACCGGTATTGGTTTTAGTACCGTTATTGAATATATCATCCCCATAATGAAGCAAAATAAAAAAACCATTGAACATATTGAATGAATTGAAAGAATATAGACCGATCTAAACCCTATATGGGGTGAATGTCGAAAAGCCTTATATAGCTTTCTATGCCAAATTTCAGCGAAATCGGATAATAAATACGTCTTTTATGGGCTCAAAACCGGGATATCGGTATCTATGAGTTGTGTTAGGCCGAGTTCAATTTTAATATCCAAATATAGACCGATGGGGGCCAAACTAGGCCTAACACAACCCGCTGCGCCGAATTTCTGCGAAATCGGATAATAAACGCTGCTTTTATGGTACCAAGGACTAAAAGGGGAATATCGATATATATGGCAGCTATATCCAAAAATGAATGTCGAGAATCCTAACAAAGGTCTATGTCTCAAATTTCAGCGAAATCGGATAATAAATTCGTCTTTTATGGGTAAAAGACCATAAATAGGGAGATCAGTCTCTATGGCAGCTATAGCCAAATATAGAGAGATTTGAGCCATATTGAACATGTACATCGAAGAGCCTTATACATCTCACTATGCCAAATTTCAGCAAAATCGAGTAAAAACAAGTAATAAAAACTCGGGGGGAACCGACTATATAATACCCTACACCACCGAGTGTACCTAATACTTTTAATAGATAGCACAAATTTAGTCAGACTTTAATTATGCATACCTACTGAAATATCGAATAGAACCCTATACGATTTTCTTACGATGATACGAAAATTGTGGCTTCTACAGCCTTAAAAGTCGAAACGCATAAAAGATATATATGGGAGTTTTATCTAAATCGATTTTGATGAAATTTTGCACACGCATTGGAATGTCAATTTAACCATCTCATGAAAAATTTTGTAAAGATCGGATCAAAATTGTGACTTCTACAGCCTTAAAAGTCCATAACGGATGAAAAATATATATGGGAGCCGTATCTAAATCTGAAACGATTTTTATGGAACTTTGCACACATATGAGAACGTTCAATAAAACGCTCCATACCAAATTTTGTAATATTGGGACCAAAATTGTGGCTTCTACAGCCTTAAAAGGCTATATCGGATGAAAAATATGCATGGGAGCTATATCTAAATCTGGACAGATTTTTATGGAACTTTGCACACATATGAGGACGTTGAATAAAACGGCCCGTGCCAAATTTTGTAAAGATCGGACCAAAATTGTGGCTTCTACAGCCTTAAAAGGCCATATCGGATGAAGAATATATATGGGAGCTATATCTAAATCTGGACCAATTTTTATGGAACTTTGCACACATATGAGAACGTTGAATAAAACGCTATATGCCAAATTTTGTAATATTGGGACCAAAATTGTGGCTTCTACAGCCTTAAAAGGCTATATCGGATGAAAAATATGCATGGGAGCTATATCTAAATCTGGACCGATTTTTATGGAACTTTGCACACATATGAGGACGTTGAATAAAACGGCCCGTGCCAAATTTTGTAAAGATCGGACCACAATTGTGGCTTCTACAGTCTTAAAAGGCCATATCGGATGAAAAATATATATGGAAGCTATATCTAAATCTGGACCAATTTTTATGGAACTTTGCACACATATGAGAACGTTGAATAAAACGCTCCATGCCAAATTTTGTAAAGATCGGACCAAAATTGGGAACATGGGAGCTATATATAAATCTGATCCGATTATGATGAAATTTTGCACACATATTGGGACGTCACAAAAAGCACTTCGTGCCAAAGATCGGACCAAAATTGTGCCTTCTACAGCCTTAATAGGTCAAATCGGACGAAAGTTATATATGGGTGCTGTATCTAAATCTGAACCGATTTAGATGCAATTTTGCACACAAATTGGGACGTCACACGAAACATTGCATGCCGAGTTTGGTAGAGATCGCACAAAAATTGCGGCTCCTACATCTTTTAAAGGGCATATCGGATGAAAGATATATAGGGGAGCTATATCTAAATCTGGACCGATTTCAACAAAATTTTGCAAGCATTTTGGGTCGTTAAAAAAAACACTTCGTGCCAAATTTTGTAAGGATTGGACCAAAACTGTGGCTTCTACAGCATTAAAAGGGCACATCGGATGAAATATATACATTGGAGCTATATCTAAATCTGGACCGATTTTTTTTCAAAATCAATAGCGTTTGTCCTTGGACCAAAAAAGTCATTTTGCAAAATTTTGTGAAAATCGGACAACAAATGCGACCTGTACCTTGATTACAAGAATACATGGACAGACCAACAGACGGACATAGCTAAATCGAATCAAGATTTAGGCCGTGCACCACAATGATTGTGCAGGCTATAAATACTTGACACGGATGTCGAAAAGCCTAACTTAGGTCACTGTGCAAAATTTCAGCGAAATCGGATAATAAATACGCCTTTTATGGGCCCAAGACTTTAAATTGAGATATGCAGCTATATCCAAATATAGCCCGATTTTGACCATACTCGGTACAAGTCGACATAAACATTTTGCTAAATTTCAGTAAAATCAGATAGGTTAGTTTTAAGTGGCAGTCTGACATCAGACTCACTTAGACGTTTTCGTCCATTGTGATACCACAGGAACAGAAGGAGGAAGAAGCCTTCTAGTTCCAACCTTGAACCATCCAGATTGCTTTAAAAGCCCAATAACTTGCGAATGTTCACATCCGCTAAATCAGACAGGTTCTCAAAGAAATGAGAACCTGTAAAGGCAATCAAATCATCAAACATTCGAGTGGAACTACTTCTGACAACTAGTGCAGGACACACACACGGAGGGTGTTATCTAATGTCTTCTGCTTCTACAAAAGTTGTTGCTGGCAACCTGCAGTCTGTCAGCATGTTTTCCGATTTGACAGTGACCTGTCATGACGGACACAATGACTGAGACGTCTGTTCTAGCCAATGATAGCAAAGCGATAGACCTCTTCAAGTCTAGATGAGGTCACATAGTTTTGGTATGCTCACAGCCCCTCTTTGTGACCATCTATCATTCGTTGCCCTTCGGGCCTGGTCCTGAAAATTTAACTTACATGTCGCCAGAGGCATACCCACAGATTTCTGGAATGTGTATGATAGTTCCTAGTCTCGCAAGCTCATTCGCTTTAAAATTCCCTGGGATATGTCTGTGGTCCGGCACCCAGAACAGGTGAGTTTTGAACTGTTCAGCGATCTTGAGATATCTGTGCCAGTCGAGGGCAGTTTTTGTATTCAGAAATACGTTCTCCAGAGATTTAATAGCTGCCTGGCTGTCAGAGAAGATATTTATGCCAATCGTCGTTATGACATTATATCTTAGCCATTTCGCCACTTCCTTAATTGCAAGGATCTCCGCTTGATACACACTGCAGTGGTCGGGCAACCTATTCTATATGACCAGTTCTAGATCTTTATAATACACCCCAAAGCCCACATGGTCGTTTAGTTTCGAACCATCAGTATAGAAGTCTATGAAACTCCGTACTTTTTAAAAAAGAAATTATACTTTGATGGAACACAAACAAAAGTCTTAAAAAGTATTGAATTAGAGTTGATTCGGCCCATTTCGTGAGCATTTAATTGCATTTCCAATTAAAATTGTGCGAAATTTATCCTGATGCTGTGATATGTCGCTACTATTTTGCTCATAGAACTCAGTACCACCTGTACGGAATGTGTTCGCATTATCTTCGTCACCATTTTTCTACAGTGTGTTTTGGCAGTTGTTCGTGTGAAAAGTCGAATTCAGTACTAGACTTTAGGGAGATCTTTTTATTTCAGTTTTTCGTTTGTTTCTCTTTCGAAATGAGCTAATGATCGGAAGTTTTTGCAATGGAAAAGGAAAGCCAGAGGTGTGTTATGATCTTTGGCTTCCCTTTTCATTGTGAAAATCTCCAATCATTAGCTCGTCTCAAAAGAGAAACAAACGCATAACAAATATTTTATAATGGCGTCAATATTTTCACCACATAGCTACATAAATAAAAATGCTCAACTCTGCTTCCATTCTGTTGTCTTTGTTATCTGTTCTGATCTGGTCTCAAGCGAACAACTGTTAACAGCCGACCAGGTTTGACGGTATTAAGATGTCAGATTTTTCTTTGCATACTCTTTATTGTTATCTTCTTTCTCGCATAGTCTCTGCTCATTTACGCATTCGTATACACACACACAAATTTCTTTGCCTTAATTACATTTCCAATTAAAATTGTGCGAAATTTATTCTGATGCAGCGACATGTCGCTTCTATTTTGCTCATAGAACCAAGATACATATATTAATTTACAGGTAATGACAGTTGTCCAACAACAAAATATTGAGTGCACTATCTGTCAAAATCAGCTATTAGTGCAACTCTGATTTTGTATATGTAACAAGTTCGCGCTATTTCTTGTTGTTTGTGTGTGTATGGTTCTTCATTATAATACAAACACAACCAAAACTCATTGACAGATAGTGCACTTCGCGACAAAAAATTGTACTCAGCTGTATTTACACTACACTACCTGGTAATTATGTCATGGAACTCAGCACCACACGTATGGAATGTGTTCCCATTATCTTCGGTACCATTTTTTATAGTGCGTTTTGACAGTGGTACTAGGCTTTAAGGCAGGCAGGAACACCTCTTTTTTCGTACTCGCGAAATAAAACTGCAATGCCAAATTGGTTCGAAAATAGTCATCTTATTACAATGAACTTCAAATGTGTTTTTTTATACCCACCACCGAAGGATGGGGGTATATTAATTGTCATTCCGTTTGCAACACATCGAAATATCCATTTCCGACCCTATAAAGTATATATATTCTTGATCAGCGTGAAAATCTAAGACGATCTAGACATGTCCGTCCGTCTGTCTGTTGAAATCACGCTACAGTCTTTAAAAATAGAGATATTGACCTGAAACTTTACACAGATTCTTTTTTTATCCATATGTAGGTTAAGTTCGAGGATAGGCTATATCAGACTATATCTTGATATAGCCCCCCTATAGACCGATCCGCCGATTTAGGGTCTTAGGCCCATAAAAGCCACATTTAATTTCCGCTTTTGGACAGTGAGTTGTGTTAGGACCTCCGACACCCTTCGCCAATGTGGCCCAGATCAGTCCAGACTTGGATATAGCTGCCTTATAGACCGATCTCTCGATTTAGGGTTTTGAGCCCATAAAAGACACATTTATTGTCCGAAGTCGCCGAAATTTGGGACAGTGAGTTGTGTTAGGCCCTCCGACATCCTTCGTCAATTTGACCTAGATCGGTTCAGATTTCGATATAGCTGCTATATAGACCAATCCTCCGATTTAGGGTCGTAGGCCCACATTTATTATCCGATTTTGCTGAAATTTGACAGTTGTCTTAGGCCATTTGACATCTTTCTTCAATTTGGCCCAGAACGGTCCAGGTTTGAATATAGCTGCCATATAGACCGCCCTCTCGATTTAGGGCTTTGGGCCCATAAAAGGTGCGTTTATTATCCGATTTTGCTGAAATTTGGGACAGTGAGTTGTGTTAGGCCCTTCGACATCCTTCGTTAATTTGGCCCAGATCAGGCCATATTGGGATATAGCTGGCATATGGGCCGATCCTCCGACTTAGGGTCTTAGACCCATTAAAGCCACATTTATTATCCGATTTTGTTGAAATTTGGGACAGTGAGTTGTGTTAGGCCCTTCGACGTCCCTCTTCAATTTGGCTCAGATCGGTCCAGATTTAAATATATAGCTGCCATATAGACCGTCCACTCTATTTAGGGCTATGGGCCCATAAAAGGTGCATTTATTATCCGATTTTCGATTTCGGCATGGCCGAACTTAACGCCTTTTTAATTGTTAATCCTGGCTCCCTTTCATTTGTTTGGGGATATTTTTTCCCAATTTTTATCGTCTCATTCTCCCTTTTATTTCGATTCCCCTTTATTTCGATTGTTTCCCTGGGAGATATTTTCGTTTTTCCAAGTTTGTTTAGAATAAGGGAAAAGGGAGTAGGAAACAAACTCCCAGGGAGTGGTTATTCATAATAGGGCTGATAATAGTTTGGAATATTCGTATATCAGTTGAAGATTTTAAAAAGTAGTCCTTTTTCCAAACCTTGACGTTTTGTACCAATTGAAACTACTCTTCTCCATTTCCACAAAATGCTGCCTTAGACCTTCAACTGTTATGTATGTGTATGTGTTGTTGTAGCAGTGTGTTGCACACCGAGGCGGCAGCCCTTGCCGAAGAAGGAATCCATCGGGTCAATCCGGTACGTACAACCGGCTGCCTTGGGATTGAGTATGCGTATGTGTAATAGCCCCTGCTATTCCTTCTACCCCAACACATGGAATTATTTAAAAATACGTTTACAAATTGTGTAACATTTTATTTGAAAATAGAAAAATTTACATATCTGAAATTTACGCAATGCGAAAATTCAATTTACCTTCTCGCTCCGACTTCCCCCTGAAGGCAAGGGGAGAGTGTTGAACGAGGATCAAATCCTGGGCAAATGACAAACAGAATTGTAAGTGTGTTTAGCACATGGGCGATAGAAATCAAAATATTTATGCAATAACATTTAGGTTCACATGAAAAGTGGCTAATTAACATTTTATTTAAATTCATTTTATTTTCCAATTTTTGTTTTTGTGGGGGAAAATTTATTTGATGTTGTCTAAATATTTGTCCATACTCATGTCGGCGGAATTGGCATAAAATTGATTAGTATCCTATATTGATATAAATACTAATACTATGTTCTAATGTTTCTATAGTTGTTGTAGCAGTGTGTTGTACACTGAGGCGGCAGCCCTTGCCGGTGAAGAAGTACTCCATCGGTACAACCAGCTGCCATAGCGATTGCTTACAGTTGTTGCTTTTTTTTTTGGTTGGTTTTTATTAAATTTAGTTTTTATTGTTTCATTTTGTTTTACACATTCATTTAAAAATAAATAAAACAAGACGTACATTTAGTTACATGTATATGTATATATCATAAATTAAATGTATAAATAATGCGCATCGCGCACAGAATGATAAGAAACTAGCATGAAAGAAATATGCAATTCAAATTAAAACAAAAATAAAAATTAAAAGAAGAAAAACAAAAGTAGAGATGCATCAAAACAATAAAGGCAGACCCAAGGAGGTACATACTGGTGGTGGGGTGGGAAACATACTATCTATAACCATTTGTATATTAAAAAATAAAAAACAAAAGAAAAAGTAGTTTGAGAATGTTAAGAATTTAAGTTTAGATCTAGATCTAGTTGCTACAATGCCAAACCCCAAGCACAGCATCAGCAGCCAGGTGGCACACGGGGAAAAAAAAGGTAAACGAAACGAAAACAAAAAGTGCAATTAGTATTATTGCTATTGCCATTTCCGGTTGCTGTTACTGTGTTTGCGGTTTGCTTTCAGGGAGGAAAACACGACAAAGAAAGAGTTTTCAATTTCGTATACAAATTCTTTCGACACACCGAAACTCTCTGACACACAAACAAAAAAAGCCATCAACAAAAGTTTTAACACATAACAAAGTTATAAACATGCATTGTTGGAGAATGTCGCATTTTTTTGCTTTTCATACTCCTTCTACTTCTATTCCGGGGATGTAATTTGTTTAATGTGCCTGCAAGCTTCCACCGAAGTGAAGTGGAGTGTGTTGGCTTGTGTTGTTTGTTGTCATCCTAAAAGGGCTTTGTCGAATTTCTTGTCGAATGTTCTTCACCTGAACACTTCATCAAATTAAGAGGAAAGAAATTATAACTAAAACTGTTTCACAAATGCCCTAAGAAATTGCTTTAAGTTGAGAAGATAACCTCGTGTATCTGTCTTTCCTCTCTCCTCGCCTCGTCTTGTCTCTTCACTTCTCAGTTGTTCCTATGGACGACGTTGTTGCCGCTTTACAATTTTCCTTGTGTTCTTTCATTTGTGGAAGATACACAACATCTAAACCCTTGTCTTGCAAGAGAATTGTTGTCATCTTTTTGGAATAGATTTTTTTTTTTTTGTAAATTTTCTTAGAAATGTAAAAAATATTGAGAAAATTGCTAATGAAAATAATTTAAATGATTCCCGACTCGAATGACAATTAGGATGCGTCTTTACGCACGCGACGTTTGCGGGGCTTTGTTGAAGTAGATTCCTGCAATGAGACAAAACAAGATGAATAAAAGGCACTTTAGTAAAAAAATCTGTATAGTATTCCAATAAATAAATTAAATGTATAATAAAACAAAAAAACTAAGGATTTATTTACATAGTTTGGGAGTTATTTACTAACTCCAGCAATATAGGGCTCAAATTAAAGTATTTGGGTGGAGAAACATTTGTTATACACATTCGGGGCAAAATGTCTTAGGCGCAGTCCCACCCAATAGACGCTCAAATAGAATGAATTAGAAAGAACTCGCAGTGGAGCGGGCCCGGTTCAACTAGATTTCCATATACAGTTATGTGCACAAAAACAAGTTCGGCGGCCGGGCCGAACTTTGGATACCCACCACCTCGAGTATATATGTAAACTACCTTTCATTCCGAATCTCGACCGATCTGCACCAAATTTACGAAGTAAGTCGAAGGGCTTGACACAACTCACTGTCCTAAATTTCATCAAAATCGGATACTAAATGTGGCTCTTTTGAGCCTAAGACCCTGGGCCAAATGGACGAAGAACGTCGAAGGGCCTAAGACAACTCACTGTCCCAAATTTCAGCAAAATTGGATAATAAATGTGGCTTTTATGGGCCTAAGACCCTAAATCGGCGGATCGGTCTATATGGGGACTATACCAAGATACAGTCCGATATTGCCAATCTTCGAACTTAACCTGCTTATGGACAAAAAAAGAATATGTGCAAAGTTTCAGCTCAATATCTCTATTTTGATAGCGTGATTTCAACAGACAGACGGACGGACATGTCTAGATCGTCTTAGATTTATACTCTGATCAAGAATATATATATACTTTACAGGGTCGGAAATGGATATTTCGATGTGTTGCAAACGGAAAGACAAAATGAATATACCCCCATCCTTCGGTGGAGGTTCGCATGTCAACCTGTGACTCCAAACGTCTGGGGTCAAATATGAGAAAAATTTTCAGCGGTGGTTATCCCCTTAGTAATGCCGGCTACAGTTCTGAGGTATCCTACCATGTTCAAATTTCTCTAGTTGTGGTTGTTGTAGTAGCAGTGTGTGGTACACTGAGGCAGCAGCCCTTGCCGATGAAGGAATTCATCGGGTCAATCCGGTACATACAACCGGCTGCCATGGGATTTCTCTAGTGGTGTCGCTATGCGGCACGCCGTTCGTACTTGACATAAAAAACATGTAACAAGGTATGAAGTTCGGCCGGGCCGAACTTTGGACACCCACCACCTCGGGTGAATATGTAAACCCCCTTTCGCCACAATCTGGTGAAAAATGGATAAATTAAGCACCCAAATTCGGCACGGACATTGAGTGGTCTAATAAATATGAGTCACTGTTGAATTTTGTACTTCAAATTTCAACAAAATCGGGTAATAAATAAAGCTTTTATGAGATTCAGACCCTTAACCGGTATATCGGTCTATATGACAGCTATATCTAAATACAGTCCGATCGGACCGGATGGGGGGTGGTCTAAAACTACTCACTATTTCAAATTTCAGCGAAATCGGAAAAAAATAAAGCTTTTATGGGCTTCAGACCCTTAACCAGTATATCGGTCAATATGGCAGCTATATCTAAATATAGTCCGATCTGAGCCATATTTGGGCCAGACGTCGGGAGGCGCAAAATATCCCACTGCTTTAAATTTCAGCGAAATCGGGTAATAAATAAAGCTTTTATGGGCTTCAGACCCTTTATCGGGTCCAGATTTGGATATAGCTGCCATATAGACCGATCTCTAGGTTTAAGGTTTTGGTTCCCTAAAAAGCGCATTTATTGTTCGATGTCGCCGCAATTTGGGACAGTGAGTTGTGTTAGGCCTTTTGACATTCTTCCCCAATTTGGCTCAGATTGGTCCAGATTTGGATATAGCTGACATATAGACCGATCTCTCGATTTAATGTTTTTGGCCCATAAAAGGCGCATTTATTTTCCGATGTTGCCGAAATTTGGGACAGAGAGTTATGTTAAACCCCTACACACATTTCTGCAATTTGGTCTAGATCGATCAAGATTTGCATATATCTGCCATATAGACCGATATCTCGATTTAAAGTCTTGGCACCAAAAAAGGCGCATGTATAATCCGTTTCAACTGAAATTTGACATATTGACTTATGTTAGGCTTTTCGACATCCATGTTGTATATGGTGCAGATCGGTTTATTTTTAGATATAGCTACTAAAATGACCAATATTTTGTTATACACAATTGAACAATGACTTGTACTTATTAGTATTTGATCCTAATCGGATCATATTTCGATATAACTGCTATGGTACCTTTTGTCCAATAGCAGTTATAGCAATTTTCACCGGATTTTGATGAAAGGTGGTTTACATATATACCCGAGCTGGTGGGTATCCAAAGTTCGGCTCGGCCGAACTTAACGCCTTTTTACTTGTTCGCTATGGGAACGACTCGCGAAGTCTCCCATTTTAGAGAGTAGGTTGATGTCGTAATTATGGCATTAAAAATTCCTAAAATAAATGATTCTATAAAAGGGTAAATAATCTTGGAGGCCACCGCAGCGCAGAGGTTAGCATATCCGCCTATGACGCTGAACGCCTGGGTTCGAATCCTGGCGAGACCATCAGAAAAAAATTGTCGGCGGTGGTTTGCCCCTCCTAATGCTGGCAACATTTGTGAGGTACTATGACATGTAAAACTTCTCTACGAAGAGGTGTCGCAATGCGACATGCCATTCGGACTTGGCCATAAAAAAAGGAAGCCCCTTATCATTGAGTTTAAAATTGAATCGGACTGCACTCATTGAGAAGCTCCTTAGTGGAATGTTCATGGGCAAAATTTGCAATTATCAGTGACTACCGCATTCGACTCAACTCGACATAAGGCTTCCCTCAGATCATCATTATTTATTCATTTAAATGAAAACCCGACTTCAGAAAGGAATTAAATTTGGGACTGTTTCCTACGGGTGACGTATGATGCGACACGAAGAAATCAATCTATAATCGACTTATAATAGGTCGATAATCGATTGCAACCCAACTTCAGTTCAGTTTCCAACGGGCAAATTTGTTATTATATTTGGATCCAGTCTGGATAAATCTTTTTCAGGTTCCTGTCCAACTATTAAGTTACCGTTCCCAATAACCTTTTTTATGCTTCCTCAATACCGTCTTACCCTATTTCGGTACTTGCAGTAAGTCAATATATATTCCATATATATATATCAATAATTTGATATTTTCATCTGGCTAAAGGAAAATGGCGCAATATTCTTTTGTCTAAAGACTAAAAATCATTTTTAATAGCCCAAATAGGGGATGGGATCATGTAATGAAACCGCCTAAAGCCACAGCGAAACCAAAGTACACCGTAGAAATCGACAAACATGTCGGTGGAAATATCATAGTTTGGGGAATGTTTCGTTTCAATGGAGTGTGCCCCGTCTATAGTACAGTTTGATTTTTCAACTGGACAAGAGACTTAAGCGCTATCATAATACAGATAATCTTGGTATAGAACCAATAAAATATCTGCTCTAGGATGGCCCTCAAGTCTCTGAAACTAAATTCGATTGAAAATTTTTGGAATATCGTTTAAACTCAAATAAAGGGAAATACGTCAGTCCAGTTCAGATGTCTTTTGGTTACCTCCATAGGTAATTACACCAATTTTGGTTCACCAGAACTGAACTGTCTCTATGCCTAGGGTGATGCAAGAGGTAGTTAAGTTACTAAAAAGCTGTTACAACATAATTTGGCTGCAATTTTAACTCAAAACTTGCCTTCCTTTTTCTAATTTTGAAGTTTTTCGTTTGAAAACCAAAAGTTTCCCTATTATTTTGCACTCGGTAAACAATTAAAACAAACAGCACATGTTTAACATTTTCGTAACGGAAGTTATTTTTCCAGTCTACATTCATTACAAATTGGTATAAACCGTCAATCTAGTTCCCATTTTAGGCGCTTTGGAATCTTTTGTCTGTCTCTTTGCTTATCTAGCCACTGTCCCTATTTTTTGAATATAACTGTAAATCCCATATTGTAGTGGAAGGTTCATATGTTCGCTTGTGGGTTTTGGGGATGAGACGCTTTTTATTGTTGTTGTTATTGTAGCAGTGTTTTATACACTGAGGCGGCAGCCCTTGCCGATGAAGAACTTCATCGGGTCAATCCGGTACCGGTATCCGTATAACCGGTTGCCATGGGATTTTGGACGTGGAAATTGCGACGCTTGCCAGCTCCATAGGTGAGCCTGGGGAAGCGCTTTAGAATTTTCGTTTGTCTGACTAGTCGCTGTCCCTATATTTTTGGACATAGCTGTAAATCCCATATTGTAGTGGTAGATCCATATGTTCTTTTGTCGGGTTTCGGATATAAGGCGCTGTTTGTTGTTGTAGTCCAGGCTCACTAATGGAGCTGGGAAAGCGTCGCTACCTCCATATACAAATGTGACTACAACAACGAAAAGCCCCTCATCCCCACAGAGAACTGCATAAAACCCAATTTTTGGCACTCAATAGACACTTATGAAAAACCCTCAATAGACACTTATGTTTTGTTTCGCAAACCACCACAAAAATAAGTTACATATAACTTAAAAATTAAGTTATAACTTAATTTTTCAGTGTCATGCGAAACAAAACAAGACTCTATTGAATGTTTTTCACAAGTGTCTACTGAGTGCCAAATATTGTATCTTGTGCAGTTCTCTGCATTTCTAAAACCCCACAAGCGAACATATGGACCTACCACTACAATATGGGATTTATAGTTATGTGCAAAAAAAAGAGGAACAGTGGCTAGACAAACAAAAGATTCTTGATTTTATTACAATCCAGAACAATTTTGCCATTCCCGGACGTCAAGCCGTTGAATAAATATGTTGCGTTCTTCCTCTTTTAATTTTGTCATTCAAATTGAATGATGACACCATATGCTTTAATAAACGACGATATAAAGCGAAGATAATATTAGTCGCCAAGCTTATCGCGGATAGCATTTATCCCCATACAAACTAAGCGATAAAATCCGTTTAATGGATAGACAAATCCCAATCTTGCTGGCAGACAAATCCCAAGCCAGCCCGGACCTTGGGTCAATCCGGTACGTACAACCGGTCCTTCATCGGCAAGGGCTGCCACTTCAGGGTTAGGTTAGGTAAGAGTGGCAATCCTTTACAGACTTGACACTCATCAGAATCAAGCAGACGAAAGATAGAACACAATAAACTGCTACAACAACAACAACAACCTTGTGGGCTGTTATCGCACAGACCATACAAATCATTTTGTGGACAAGTATCCACCTCTTAGAAGTCTTAAGGTTGATCTACAATACATGATCAGAGCTAAAAGAAAGAATTTTTAAATCAAGCGGCATATCAAGCGGGTCTAAAAAACATTCATGCAGACATGATAGGAGATGCGGTGAATAACCACCGGATGAATGTGGTTCTTGGAAAACGACCGCATCCCATTGCACCTGAAGAACCAGAGTAGTTCTGTCTCAATTACAATCCGGCAGATGCAGCCGTTTCTCCTCCTACAGAGCAAGGATTGATACCAACGACCAGGATGTGTGCCCCGATTGTGACCTGGGACCACACAACACTTGTTTAACTGTCCACATACACGTACTCGATTGAGACTCAGATCCCTCTAGACGCAACCTAACTTATGGTGATTTCGATTGTGAAAAAAGTGCAGCATTTTTTCGACATGTTGCACTGAGATCGAAATTTTGTGTTCGATTCTCCAAAAAAGTGTAACCCCACCACCGGGTAAATGTTCGTTTGTAATGGTGTTGCCCACTGAAAGTGAAAAAATGCTGCATTTTCTACACCGTGGCTAGGCTAGGATGGAGAATGTCGCACTTTAAATCAGCTGCTATCATCTCATGTGCATGCCACCGTTCAAGCAAATTTTGGATGAAAAGAAGAAGAAGAAAACAATTTGTAGAATGTTTGGCAAAATATTAAAAATAAATACATAAAAAAAGGAAAAAGTAATCGCGTTTTATTTAGCTAACGGCATATTAGATGCATTGCTACATTTTACAGCATTATTTGGTTGAAATTATAATATACGGGCATATTAACATGTTCGATTGAAAATGTAAAAAGTGTAAAACTATGAGAGGGATAAGGCAGCATTCCCAAAATGTTGTCCCGTATAAGTGCAACATTAGTGTAACATTTTTTTCAGAATCGAAATCACCATTAGTCGCAGAATTCTTGGGTCTAGATATTCAGCAGAATCAAGCAAACGAAAGATAGAACAAAACACACTTCTACACACAGATAGAAGCTCAAAGTTACAGACTGTGTGGTTCTCATTTACCGCATGCTGCTTAATTCAAAACCCCACCCACCTCAACAAATTGACTTTCATTTGGGACATTAGATTGATAGTTGTCCTGTGTAGCCTATATAATTGCTTGGGGGGTGTATAGGTGATTTTCGAGTTGAAATGTTGAGTAGGGTTTAAATGCCGAAACCATGATGAAAATCTTGTTTTGCTTAAATAATTGAATTGAACTTTGAAATTTACTTTACAACTTACCTCAGTCTCTTTCTCTTCAGAAGCTCCACCATCAACATCCTCGGTGGAATCTTTGCCACTGTCTTCCTCATCAGGTTCAGCGTCACCTGCACTATTTTTAACATCTAAGTCAGACTTTTTCTTTTTGGGACTAGATTTTGTACCAGCTTCCTGCTTATTATCATCATCTGCTGCTGTTTGATCATCATCGGGTTGTACAGCATCTGTCTTTTTGGCATCAGCTGTGGTATCCTATGAGTTGACAAAGAGAAAAAAAAACACACACACACGAACAGAAAAAACACAAAAGAAAGGGCATGTTAAAAAAGTCGTGAAAAAAGCAAAATATTGGGTTGCCCAAAAAGTAATTGCGGATTTTTCATATAGTCGGTGTTGACAAATTTTTTCACAGCTTGTGACTCTGTAATTACATTCTTTCTTCTGTCAGTTATCAGCTGTTACTTTTAGCTTGCTTTAGAAAAAGAGAAAGTATATTTGATTAAAGTTCATTCTAAGTTTTATTAAAAATGCATTTACTTTCTTTTAAAAAAATCCGCAATTACTTTTTGGGCAACCCAATAACAAGGCAAAATACTGCGGTAACAATTAACTGAAATGTATCCAGTCTTCTAGCTGCACAATTTACCTTTTTGCCTCCTCTCACTAAGCGATAGAAGGAGAATGCCAATGGTGTTACCAGTAATACTAGCGCAATACGCCATGACCAAGGATTCTCCTTGCCATAGGTCATGACCTTATTCAAAAATGTATCCTACAAATGAGTGAAAAATGGAAGAGAAAAGCAAAATAGCGATACAAATTGTGCTGATATGACTACAAACACACTACAAAATAATAAAACAAACAAAAAATTCAAATTTTATTTTTTAGCAATAATTCTAAGCCAGTTAGTTTCGGGAAAATAATATTCTTTTTTCATGTTAACCTCTTCTGTGGCACGGCGGTACAGGTAGTAAATGTAACCACCTACTGGAATGCTCACATACACGAAATACAAAGCCCACCAACCGGGCTTGTAGTTAATGTGGCGCATAAAACGATGGTACCATGTTTTCTTTATTTTTAAAATATTTAAAATTTTTTGAAATTTTTTTTTGAAATACTGCAAAATGCTTGATCTGTAGTTTTCGAATACTTACCGATTCCTTGGCAATGAATTTGCGCTTCAGATCAAATGTTTTAGAGGAATAGTCAATGGCAACATCCAAATCGTCGGTAATAATGAGATTATCAAACAGAATCTCATTTGACATTGACCATAACTCAATGCCTACAGCAGACTAAAAAGAGGAGAGGGCAAAGATTGAGTTAAAGCCTGAAAAAAACCATTTGCTGGTGTAGCTACCACTTACTATTGGGGTCATTTTGAAGGGAGCAAGATCTTCAAAGAATTCAGGATTTGGAATTTTTCGGGCAGCCCATTTGCCACGGTAATTGGGATTATCAATCATGGGTGCGCGCCATTTACCTTTGTAATCTTTATTGGCGATTAATGGAGCCTTCCATTTACCGCAACCCGAAACCTTTTCACACACTGGATTATCAACTAAAGGAGCTTCCCATTCACCATCCATATCGACATCCCAGTCATCGGGTTTAAGCGCTGAGGGATCTGGAAAAATTTAATCAAGTTTACAAATAAATCTACAATGGAGAAATTTAAAGAAAAATCTGGTATTCGATAAGCATTAGACTGTCTTGAGATCTTAAAAAAATATACTATCTAAAACTAATTTTTCTTTTGTTGGGGAGTAGTTCCAAGCTTAGAAATGGCTAAAGATCTTCCAACAGAAAAAATTCAAAATTTTTCCACGAAAAGCCCTTAAGAAATATAGGGGTATTTTCTCATTAACAAATGGGTGCGTTTTAACGTTCCTTATGAGTTGTTCACCACTTTCGCTACCGTATCTTCGAGAATTCTATTTGGACTTGCCTGAAACGCTACTTAATTTAGACGCTCTCGTTTGTAGCTCTGAAACGCTTGCTGCGGAACATGTAGATGGAGCCTGACCTCTATGGGCGGTAAATGTCTTCTTTTACCACACAACTAGGGCTGCACAGGAAGACGAGTTGGCGATTTCCTCAAAACCGTGGCATGACAGACCGTATTGAAAGTCTTCGGAAGGTCCACAGCCACGTGGACAATCCTTTGACAAGGTTTGATCATGCAAAGCAGTCGTTTTATGCAATCAATGTCAGCGCTAAGCATATGGAAATTCCTCAAAGGAGAATAGTGAGGAGTATTGTCTGTAGCTAATGGCAAGAGAATGAAAATCGGTCTGTACGATGCTGCCTTGCTGACGTTCTATAAGGCCATCACCGGGCGACCGGTGATAAATCAAGCTGTGAAAAACACTGGCGAAACCCACAGACCTGTCACAGATCCTACAAACTCTGCAGGGGATAACTATAAGCACCATTCAGGCTGGAACTTTAAGCTCCAATTTGGACGGGAATGGGCTTCCTCACTTTCATATAAAAGCTTAGAGGCTGCAACAACAACCAAACCTACCTCAACGAACTTGCCTCATATTTCGCTGCAAGAAATCTGAAGATATCAGCCACCAAATCTCAGCTACATTGTTCACTACATTTAAGCATGAGATAGGTAGGGAGCTATATGTGATGGTTGATGGAGTGACAATTTCGCTCATCAAGTGTCCCAAAATACTTGGCGTTACATTTGACAGCTCTTACACATTCTCCCCACATGCCACAGCAATTTGCGATAAAGTCGAAAGTAGAAACAATGTCCTCAAGACACTTCCAGGCAGCACTTGGGGTGCAGACGAAGAAACCTTGTTGACTATGTGCAAAGCAATTGACCGGTCTGTGGTAAATTATGCAGCTACAGTGTGGTCTCGTCGGCTCTGTGACACGCAGTGAAATTATATTAAGATCTGTCAGAATGCCGCCCTCCGAACTGCGACGGGCTGTCTCCTCAGTTCTCATGTGGACCACCTCCATCAGTAGACAAAGATCCTACTACTTCGAAGACATAACTCTAAGCAATACCTTGTAGGCTGTTATCGCAGAGACCATCTAAATCATCATCTTCTGGATAGATATCCACCGCCCAGAAGCCTTAAGGTAGATCCTCACGATCTAGAGCGTGAGGTTCAGCGCTACAATAGAGAAACTTTGGATCAAGCAGATCTAAACAACATTCATGCAGACACGGTAGCAGAAACGGTAAATAGCTATCGAGTGAATGTATTCCTTGGAGAACGACCGCCTCCCATTGCATCCGAAAAAATTGACCTGCCCCGGCAAACCAGTTCTGCCTCAATTACGTTCCGGCAGATGCAGCCGCCTCAACTCCTACAGAGAGCAAGGATTGATGCCGATGTACAAGATGTATGCCCGATTGTGACCAGAGACCACACGATAAACGTCACCTGTTTAACTGTCCTGCCAGACCCATTCGGCTCAGACCCAGATCCCTCTGGACGCACCCAATCTCAGTCGCAGAGTTCCTGGATCTCAGAATCAAGCAGACGAAAAATCACAGGATGTCACCAAATGGCGAGCATAGACCATCTATTCCGCCACTGGATAACAGTGAGCAGGACATGAGCTGCAACCCTGAGCTTCGATTTGTGTTGTGTTCATCATTATCATGAGAAGCACAGCAGAGAGCTATCGGGCGCATCCACAGTTTGCAGATGGTGAAATGCTCCATACGGGGTAGCTGCAACTGCAGTCGCGGATATTCAGCGGCATCGAGTTGAGAATCTCAGTGAGAGACCAGACGTCATCGGCTCTTGGTTAAATACTGAGTGCCTATGATACTTATTATTGTTGTTGTTGTAGCCACATTTTCATGTGGTGGTGGCGATCCTCGCGTAGGTGAGCAAGCTCGTTCCGATCGCCGCGGGATATTTGATTTGACAAGGCGAATTATTTGCGACTAAATAACCAATGATCATCATGATTCCGCGGCAATCGGTCTTTTGGATCGGAACAAGGTTGTTCACCTATAGGAGCTTGACGAGGAACGCTGACGTTACATACAAATGTGGCAACAACAACAACAACGAGGAGACTAAGTTCCTTAGGCTTAAGAACTATTGTGAACCTTTTCTAAACAGTTTCTCGAGGTAATAATCTGAAATAGAATATCTGAATGTTTAAGAACGCAGTCCATCAACACCTGAGATACAAAGCGGGTCTACAGGACATACAACATGATGCATTAACTAGTACGACCTTATCATACCGACCGAATAAAGTCCTTGGTGGGCACCCACCACCCATTGCTGATGACTAACTACTCCGGTACAACTGAGATTCGGATGGTGTAACAGACTGCACTAGTATCGTTCAAGGATAGACGACCTCCTTTTAATAGCCAAGTCCGGACGGCTTGCCACAGTACGAAACGTCTTTTGGGAGAAGTTTTTACATGGCGTAGTAACTCTCAAATGTCGCCAGCATTAGGAGGGGATAACCAACCACTTCGATTTTTTTCTGATGGACATGCTAACCTCTGCGCTACGGTGGCATTACATTTAAATCTCATATTGTCATGATTGGTCTATATAGTATATCCACTTGGCTGACTTTGAAGGTGGAACGTTCGCCCCTAGGAACCCCGCCCCAAATTTGTATGCCAAATTTTTATTTTTGAGTTGCTGTAAAAGTGCAAACAAAATTGGGCTTGATACATCCCAAAAATCTGCGAAATCTGGCGGTTTAAAAAAAGGTAAAGGGAACAGTTCGCCCTCTCTGATATCAAAATGAACCCCACCCTTTACACGTTTGAAAATTTCAATAAAATCGGTTCAGCAGTTTTTCACACAAATGACACACAAACAAGCTTTGATTATTAATGTTTGATTTTTTAATAAAACTCACCAGGAATCATTTCAGGTTCATCCTCCAACCAATCATTGGGCATAACAGCACTAGGATCTGGTATTTGTGGAGGAGCATCATCATCCCAATCTTCGGGTTTTTGGGCTGCCGGGTCGGGTATCTTTAATAACAAACAAAGTTATAAACAAAACTGAAGCACTTGTTACGACTTGGATCAACCTTTTCACGTTCATCCCAATCATCGGGCTTCTTATCATTGGGATCATCGATTTCACGTGGTGGATTAACCGGTGGAGTAAATTCGCTCAACAAGGAACCTTCGTTAACAATGTTATGATCCAGACGAATTTCAAATGTATTATCGGGACGCAGTATAAGTGTATACAAATGGGGTAATTTATCTTTGAAAGGCTCTTCCAAACGGTCTCTGTTAAGAATACCAAAAAAAAAAAAAAAAACAAAAAATCAATAAAAATGCAACAACGCATTGTCACATGTGAGGTGAGATGGGGTGGTGGTTCACTTACTTGGGCTTGCGACAATGTTTCTCGGTAATACTGCCATTAATGGGATTAACATGACGGAAAATAAAATGCATTTTAATATCATTGCCGCATTTGTCGGGACCAAACATAATGGTGTAAGGAGTTTTATCATTGAACTGCAGACAAATGCAAAAGAAAACCAGGCAAACAAAAAAAAAACAACAACAACAAGTGAATACATAAATATTTCAAAAGAGGGTGGTGGTGGCAGCATGTAAAAGAATGGTTGTCAATGCTACCTACCTTGGTCAGGTCATCGTTGGCTTTGTTGGCCGAAAGTAATTTGATATATGAACCACCGCATTCTTGACCCTCCTGAAATGTAAACCAAACGAATATTGAACACAATTTAATGGGATTTAGTCATGGGAAATTTAGGTCATTTTTCACACTTACCTGTAGCGTTACTTCATATTGCACAATCAAAGGTTTGTCATCTTCGAATGTGAATGGTTTGAAGAGTTTCGCAGCAATGGCTGCATGTTTCGCTTTGGATTTGAGCACTAGACCAATATCATTCTTCCAAACAATGCGCTGGGGCGCCTCCCAACTCCAGACGCCATCGTATTTGGCTATTTCTTCAGCTATGTCATCTTTTTTTGCCTGAGATTTTACCCATAACTTTTGTGATTTTTCTGTATCGTCGAAATGATCGACAAAATGGAAATCCATAGGATCATATTTAGGACTCTCATATACCAACTCTTCGCCATTTTCGTCGGTGGCTAAGGCGGGTTCATCATCCTGCAAAAAAAAAAAAAAACAGAAAGAGAAAGAGAACCCGAAATTTAATCAATAAAATTAGATTTATCCAAGTTGTCACCACAAAAAAAAAAAAAAAAAAACAAGTAAAAAGGCGTTAAGTTCGGCCGGGCCGAACTTTGGATACCCACCACCTCGGGTATATACATAAACCACCTTTCGTCATAATCCGATGTAAAATGCATAATGAATGCCCCCAAAGCATCTTAATCGAAACGTGGCCCGATTTGGACCAAATTCGACACTCGGATATTGAGTGGCCTAATAAGTACAACTCATTGTTCAATTTTGCAGAGCAAAATATTTGTCTTTATGGTAGCCATATCCAAATATAGACCCATCTGAACCACATACAACACAGATGTCGAAAAGCCTAACATAAGTCACTGTGTCAAATTAAAGCGAAATCGGATTATAAATGTGTCTTATATAGGGCCAAGACCTTAAATCAAGAGATCGGCCTATATGGCAGCTATATACAAATCTATACCGATCTGAGCCAAATTTCAGAAGGATGTCGAAGGTCGTAACACAACTCATTGTCCCAAATTTCGGTGCAATCGGAAAATAAATGCGCCTTTTATGGGGCCAAAACCTTAAATCGAGAGGTCGGTCTATATGGCAGTTATATCCAAATCTAGACCGATCTGGGCCAAATTGAAGAATGATGTCGAAGGGTCTAACACAACTCACTGTCTCAAATGTTGGCAAAATTGGACAAAAAGTGGGCCTTTTATGGGCCCAGAATGACGAAATTAGTATACCCCCATCCTATGGTGGAGGGTATAAAAAGAATCTATGCAAAGTTTCAGCTCAATATCTCTATTTTTAAAGACTATAGCGTGATTTCAAGAGACAGACGGACGGACGTGGCTAGATCGTCTTAGATTTTTACGCTGATCAAGAATATATATAATTTATAGGGTCGGAAACGGATATTTCGATGTGTTGCTAACGGAATGGCAAAATGAATATACCCCCATCCTTCGGTGGTGGGTATAAAAGTAACAAAAATGCTGCTAACAGCAAATATTTGCTGTGTGTTTCTCTAAGTTTTATCTTTGCCCTTCACTCAGGCGAATAAAAGTCAGCTAAAGGTAAATAGGAGATTAGACGCAGATAGCATGGGGCAGCTTACAATTGTTTGTTTCGCCTAGGGGATTTATTACGTACAAATGCATGGGCTCATTAAATAGCTTAGCATGTGTGGCAAATGTGCTTGGGCTAACAACAGGTGTTAAAACCTGTCCACATTTCTTAGATCATGCCTAAATTTCTAAGTAATGTAGAAATAATTTTGACCTAGTTTTTCTCTAATAGCCCATCTAATATTCGCTGTTATCGCTGTGATTGCAGGGTATTACATGCTATAAGGGAAAGTGATTGAATTCAAAATCCACCCTGCCAAGGTGTAGATAGATAAGGCGGGCAGCTGGGAAACCGAAAATGCCAGCGTCACAATGAATTAATTAAGATTGACACGCCGGCCGGCTTCTGTGTCATGTAGAAGTTCTGTAGTTTAATAACTAAATGGTCTAACACATACTATGTAAAATAATAGGGGCATATACGCCCCTCAACATGTTAACAAACACATTTAGAAAAACAAAAGAGTATGCCTTATTATTGACAGTTTAACACATAGAATTATTGCCTGGGTTGTGGTAACCCCCGTCCAAAGGTTTACTTAACGCCTAGCGTGAACTCTTTGTGTGAGATGTACAAAATAAACCACAAATAAGTGAATTGCCTTAGAAACTATGAAATTAAAAAAATTTTGTTTTTAATTTTCTAAAATTAGACTTCTGAAATTGTATAGAGTTCTTTATACCACACACCACGGTGCTAAATGATTCAGAAATAACTCGACATAATTGGAAACTTGGGTTCTTAAAGAGTTTAAAATAAACGTGGCATGTGTTCTGTGTCCCAGTATTAAATAAACCGCAAATAAAAATATGTTCCTTGTATGTATGGTTTTAAAATTGGATGAAGCATAACCATCAGATAAGCTCACAAAAGAATTTGCCAAATATCTGAATGGACCAAATCCATTTTTGTATCCTTCACCAGAGGATATGCAAATTTTGCCCATGAACATTCCACTAAGGAACTGGGGCAAACTTCTCACATATCAATCATTGCAGTTCGATTCAAGTTTAAGCTCAATGACAAGGGGCCTCCTTTTTTATAGCCGAGTCCGAACGGCATGCCGCAGTGCGACACCTCTTTGGAGAAGTTTTACATGGCATAGTACCTCACAAATGTCGTCAGCATTAAGGAGGGGAAAACCATCGCTGAAAATTTTTTCTGATGGTCACGCCAGGATTCGAACCCAGTCATAGGCGAACATTCTAACCTCTGCGCTACGGTGGCCTCCTCCACAGAGGATATGGGTAAACTTATTTCGTCATTTCGCTTGCAACGCCTCGAGAAAATGTTTGAATTCTCCGCAAACCACACTTTACATTTTATACCCTAAACCACAACTGTGGAACAGGGTATTTGTTTGAAACACCCAAAAGGAAGACAGCTAGACCCATTGATAAGTACACCGATCGACTCATAATCACTTTCTGATTCGATTTAGATATGTTCGTCTGTGGGTCTGTCCACGTTAATTTGTGTACAAAGTATAGGTCGCAATTTTCATGCGATCGCCTTAAAATTTGGCACAAGAATTTCATTGGGCCTGGAGACGAAGCCTATTGAAATTAAACAAGTAAAAAGGCATTGGATACCCACTACCTCGGGTCAATCCTATGGCAGCCGGTTATACGCACCGGATTGACCCGATGGAACGTGTTCGTCTTTTTTCGTCATGGGAGAGGCACATCCCGGAGTGACTTCTCCGCACGCTTCTGGTCCGTGCCGGGATTGAAAAGAACCCCAGACCCTGGTTCTGTTCGGTTTGCCAGAACCGCCTGGCAAACCGAACAGAACCAGGTGCATGGAGTGGGTACATTTCCGATCTTGCTCTGGCCTCACTTCACTACGGGAGTATAGTCATACTGGCTATGTCGCAAGATGCTGTGCGAACATAGCCAGAAGTGCGTCGTCGTCGTCGCCTTCTGCCTTCTCGACGTTGGACTATGTGGCCTCCCGACCTCTCCCGTACGGCAATTTACGCAACGGCAGCATCCAAGGCCAAATATTGCCAGGCCAGTGCAGGGAAGTATATCGGTTTTTCCAGTTAAACTGCAACGGACTTCGTGGCAAGATCGATGAGTTCATGGAAGAGCATATTGGTCGCAACGATCCAGGAGACAAAACTGACCAACACCTGCAACATGCGCAGTTGTCACGGTTACAATGTGCTACGTAAGGATCGCTCAAGGAATGGAGGTGCAGGATTGGCCTTCGTAATACACCATTCCATGCAATATAGACCCATCTCGCCTACGCTTGACGCTAATGACCCCTACATGGAATGCATGGGGATAGCAGTCAGGTCCGCTACTGCCGAGATAGAGCTATACAACGTGTACATACCGCCGGTTGGTAGCTGTGTCCCGATTAATGGCCAAGCTTACAACCCCGACATAAGTGGATTGCTATCTAGCCATAATTGTCTGGTTCTAGGGGACTTTAATGCGCATCACACGTCATGTCATTCTCCCCTAGGTAACGACTAGCGTGGCATAGCTTTGGCAGAGCAGATTGAAATCTCCACGTTTTACACGGTGAATGAAGATGCCCCCACTAGAATTACGAGGAGGTGCAGCAGCTGGATAGACATTTCCATTGTATCCCCTCTTCTCCTGAGTGACGTATCCTGGCAGCTGGCTAGACATTCCCATTCCATCCCCTGATCTCCAGAGTGACGTATCCTGGCAAGCCGTCATCTCTTTGGGGTCAGACCACCTCCCCATAACTCTCACCATTGACCGACCACCCGACTTCATAACCTCTGAGCGTCGGACGTTCATCAATCATAAGAAGGCCGAATGGGCTGGCTTTAGAGAGTACACCAATCGGCTCTTCAGTGATTTGCCACCCCCCTCTGATGTGCTAGTGGCCGAGAGGAAATTCCGAGACATCATTTATGCAGCAGCCGCTCGCTTTATACCAGCCTGTCGAATACCCCAAGTGCGGCCTAATTTCCCGGCGCAGACTCGCAGACGAGAGTGATGGGATTCGTTGTATGGACCCCACTAATACCAGAATCAGCGGGCTGTATCTGGAAATAAACAGGGTAGTCAACGAACATAAGCGGAATTTGTGGCTGGAACACTTGGAGCAATTTAACTTAGGTCACTCTGGAACCCCGGTAGACGGGATGACAGGACCTCAGTCACTTTTGGCGAGTTAACCGTGACTGATCCGAAGAGATGCGCCAGGTTGAACACAACCTTCAATTTATTGTGCATCCCGAGTGTGACAGGGCAAGGAGGAGAGCCATTCGCCGTATTCGTTGTCTCCGAGCCGATGAAGAACCATCATAATTTACCGTGGGTGAAATTACGAATGTCGTCCGTAGCTCCAAGTCATCTAAGGCGTTGGGCCCCGACGGAATCTTTACATTGATGTTGAAGAATCTGGATTCGCCAGGAGTTCAATAACTTACTACTGTCCTCAACCTGTCCTTAAACACTCTTATAGTTCCCGATGTCTGAAAAATGCTGCTACTGAATCCTGAAAAGGACCCGAGTTTGGGGGAATCGTACAGACCGTTCTCCATTACTCCTCCCGAGCCTCGTAGGAGATTTGCATTCGCCGAACATCAACATGGATTTCGAAGACTGAACAGCACAACAACAGCTTTGCATGGCATCACCGCACACATTTGCCGTCGCTTCAATCAGACCAGGCCATGTGATAGGACGGTCCTCGTGACACTAGACCTATCGAAGGCATTCGACACGGTCAGCAATGCCAAATTGTTTGAGAACATCGCCAACACCTCCCTCCAGCCAGGCCTGAAACGCTGGGTCGCGAATTATCTGTGTGGTCGCCAGTCATTTGTGGAGTGTAGGGATAGGAAGTCGAAGCACCGTAGAGTGAAACAGGGAGTTCCTCAAGATGAGGTGATATCTCTGGCACTGTTTACCTATCCTCCATTCCACCCCCATCAGACAGCATAGATATCGTATCATATGCGGACGATTGTACGATCATGGCACCAGGCCCCCCACCCATTGATGAAATCTTCGATAGTTACAACGTCTACCTCAGCGAACTTGCCTCATATTTCGCTGCAAGATATCTGCCACCAAATCTTCAGCCACATTGTTCACTACAAATACGCGTGAGAGGTGAACACTGAGCTGACTGTGATGGTCGATGGAGAAATGATTCCGACCATCAAGTTTCCCAAAATACTTGGCGTCACATTTGACAGCTCCTACACCTTCTCCCCACATGCCACAGCAATCTGCAATAAAGTCAAAAGTAGAAACAAGGTCCTCAAGTCACTCGCTGGCAGCACTTGGGGTGCAGACAAAGAAATCTTGTTGACCACGTATAAGCCAATTGGCCAGTCTGTGGTAAGTTATGCAGCACCAGTGTAGTTTCTTCAACTTTGCGACACGCAGTGGTATAATATTCAGATCTGTCGGAATGCCGCCCTCATGTGGACCACCTCCATCAGGAGACAAAGATCCTTTCAGTGCGAAGACATAACTACATGCTGTCTAAGCAGTACCTTTTGGGCTGTTATCGCAGACACCATCCAAATCATCATCTTGTGGATAGATATCCACACCCCAGAAGCCTTAAGGTAGATCTACATGATCTAGAGCGTGAGGTTCAGCGACACGAGAGAACCTCTAGATCAAGCGGCATATTAACATTCATGCAGACACGGTAAATGGCTACCGGGTAAATGTAGTCCTTGGAGAAAGACCGCCTCCCATTGCACCTGAAGAAATCGACTTCCCGCGGCAAACCAGAGTAGTTCTGGCTCAATTACGTTCCGGCAGATGCAGCCTCCTCAACTCCTAAAGAGCAAGGATTGATGCCGACGTGCAAGATGAATGTCCCGATTGTAACCCGCACGATACATGTCACCTGTTTAACTGCCCGGCCAGACCCACTCGGCTCAGACCCAGATCCCTGTGGACGCACCCCGTCTTAGTCGCAGAGTTCCTGGGACTTGACACTCAACAGAATCAAGCAGACGAAAGATAGAACACAATAAACTGCTACAACAACAACAACAACGCAGCCGTTGTATTTTGATGCGTGTAACTATGCTATCGTCGTCATACAGCACGTGGTTCATACGTCGCCTATATTCTCCTTTAACGCAAACTGGTCCATATATTTTACGAAATATCTTTCTCTCAAATACTCCAAACACTACCTCATGTGCTTTCACAAGTACCCATGCTTCAGAGCCATATAACAACACGGGTAGTATCAGTGTCTTGTATAGTGTAATCTTCGTCTGTCGAGAGGTGGCCTTGTTTCTAAACTGCTTACTTAGTCCAAAGTAGCATCTGTCTGTCAGTATTATTCTTCGCTTTATCTCAAAGGGGGGAAAGACCAATTGTTGGCACATTCCGTCCAATATGTGTCATATAATTCAACGTTTTATGTGAGCAAGTCTCTGTTTATTTCTGATCCCACAGGATTTTTTTTAGGTGATGTCCGGTACTATGTTCGTTTTTCACCGGTGAAAACACACAGTTTTCACAGTTACTTTTTTGAAACACTACAAAAATCTTAATGATAACATAAAACCCCGTTTACTCTGCTAATTAAATTCGGATTTAAGGCTCTCGTCAGCTGATTTTATAAAGTGAAAACAGATGATCGAGCCACTAAATCCGGATTTAAAAAGCAGTGTAAACCTTTATAAAAATATATTCATAAGTAATGAGGGAATGTCCTACTGAATAAAATCAGCAAGTTCTTTGGCTTAGAAATCTATTATCTAAAAATAGTAATCATGAAAAAATTTCGCTAAAGCGAAAATAGTACCACCCTTTACTCGGTCAACTTGAATGAATAATTTATCAACAATATTACCTTCAGCCAGTACATGAAACCGGAAACAATACGTTTACTTACTATGAGTTTCTAAACGACTTAAAAACAGGCATATTAAAAAGCAAATTGAAAATCTGCTACACAATAGCAACTTTTAAATTAATTAACCCTAACTAATATCTCATATTTGAAACAATACGGCAACACCATCGATTGAGTGCACTTCGTACCGAAACGCAAATTGAGGTTATGTCACCCTTAACCCCCTCAAAACCAAACATCATTCATTACACACCACAAATGCACACACACACAAATACACGCACCCAAACTCTCCCCGGCATAAATGAAATGCTAAAGAAAAAAAGTTCAATGAACGTAAATTTTACTATTTGAAATGAAAATGGAATGCGTTAATTGATTCCAAGGGTAGAATAGAGAAATTCTGGAGTTACTAATTGGCACATTACGATGTTTGTATTTGCCTTTCTAACCACATTAAAACGAAGTAAAAACACTGACGTGTACCTCAAGAGAATCACATAAAATTGCATATATTAGACATTCTAACATATAAAAACTCCCATGCAATGGGGTCACGAGATAACAAAAGAAAAACTATTCTAAAGTTTCACTTACCTGAACTGACTCCACAACTCCATCGTCAAAGTCGGTTTCCTCACCGCTGACCGTATTTGTGAATTGTGGCCCAATTAACAGAATCACCGCTAATAAAAGCGCTAATGACGAATGCGTTTTTCGCATTGTACACTTGATTTTTTATTCACAATCTACGTTGCCACTCCGAGTTGGTGTTCTAGAAGTAGTAGTTGATTTAAACTACACTAAAAATTAGTTATTTTTTCACAGTTTTCCTTCCTTTCAATTAACCACGATTGTTACCTACCGCTTTTATCAGTTGTTGTTGTTACCCAATGAAAATTTCATTTGCGATTGACTTTTGCTGTCATTCGTGTTTGGCCTTCGCACTAAAGCAGGGTTGCATTCTTTTACACGGGTGTGCTGGCCAACAATTGTTGTACGATATGTATGGTGAAATGTTGTACGATTTTTGGGTTAAAATCTGTTCAAGCGAAATTTTTGCCAGTCGAGAGGGACGAACACCAGGATGTACTTACAAATTAAGGTCATGCAAACAGCTGAGTAACATTTTTTTTTATTTTTGTTTTGATTTTGCAATAAATCTAATGTCAAATGCTTATTAACACAGCTGTGGTTGTTTTCTATGGTTTTACACCGATGTTTTATTTGATCCGATATTCCACACATTAGCAGGTTTGTATTGGGTTGCCCAAAAAGTAATTGCGGATTTTTTAAAAGAAAGTAAATACATTTTTAATAAAACTTAGAATGAACTTTAATCAAATATACTTTTTTTACACTTTTTTTCTAAAGCACGCTAAAAGTAACAGCTGGTAACTGACAGAAGAAAGAATGCAATTACAGAGTCACAAGCTGTGAAAAAATTTGTCAACGCCGACTATATGAAAAATCCGCAACCCAATAATAAAGAAAATTACGTATGAAAAACACATTTGAAGAAGATGAATTGTAAAGGCTGGTACTATATTCGCTTTTCGCGATATTTTTCGCCGATTACTTTTTTAGACAATAGATTTTAAAGCAAAACAACTTGTTGATATCATTCAGCAAGACATTCCCTCAAATTTTTAATATGTCATTGCTATTTTCACAATGTTTCAAAAAGTAAAAAAGTCGATTCAACGGTGAAGGCATAAAACGTAAAGTGTGTTTGTATACTCAAAAATTAGTGCAAAATTGCACAAATTGTTACAGGAAGTCGTTCGCCTACTTTATTTGCCAGCAGAAGAGAGCGGGAAAGTGTGTGAGAGCAAGATAAATTTTGAGAGTTCGGTAATTGAGAACTTTCAAATTTCCACTGGAAGTTTTTTCCAGCAGATATTTGCAGCATCGAGCAGCTGTTTTATGAAACCCAGCTGCTTAAGCGGAATATACACCTCTGGCAAAATTTTCATTACCATAAGAAATACATTGACATATCCTAAATGAAAACTTCGTTACCGGTACCGTTACTGAAAATTTCGCTTGCAGGTCGTATGAAATTTTATCTGCGTAACAGGGTGACATAACAGCCATTGGTAAATTTTTCTTGCAACTACGAATGAAAATGAAATAAAGTTATTTGCAAATAAAAATGATTTATTACATCACATATGCACTTTTTTTAGCCAAAAACGATTAAAATTCGGACAAAATTATAAATTGATGTTTATCACCAAAAATCGATGTTAAAACATTTTTGTGGCAAACCAGTCGTTTTTGCTTTTATATATTGTGAAGGAAAAACGAGTCGTTTCCAGAGCATTATAAAAGAAAAACGAGTCGTTACCTCACAACAGCTATGGTCTGAAGAGGGTATTAATTATGTCAAACAATAAATATCAAATATCTCGCTATTTTGAGTTGAAAAATATTAAATTTGCAAGAGAAAAAGTCTCGGCAATAATGCATCACAAAGATTATGTTGAAGATTCAACATTTCGAAACATCTCAACTAGTGTGAACGATTGAGACGTTTTCCAAAACCAAATGACCAAAACGAATAACTGTCAACTTTGTGTTAATAAACACAGCCACAATTAATGTCAACAAAAACCCCATTACACGGCTCTTAAATTCGAGTTTAGTGGCTCAGTTCTTAAAAGTCATAATAAAATACGTCATGCAAAATTTCAGCCAAATTGGATAGGAATTGTGTCCTCTAGAAACTCAAGAAGTCAAGTCCCCGGATCGGTTTATATGACAGCTATATCAGGTTACTGACCGATTTGAACCATACTACGCACAGTTGTTGGATATCATAACAAAACACGTCGTGCAAAATTTCATTCCAATCGGATAAGAATTGCGCCCTCCTGAGGTTCAAGAAGTCAAGACCCAAGATTGGTATATATTTCAGCTATATTAGGTTTTTGACCGATTTGAACCTAACTTAGCACAGTTATCGAAAGTCATAGCGATACACGTCGTGCAAAATTTCATTCCAATCAAATAAGAATTGCGCCCTCTATACTATCACAAATTACAATCCCAACCGACCTACACTTATAAGAAGTATTTGCGCAAAATTTCAAGCGGCTAGCTTTCGAATCAAAGTTAGCGTGGTTTCGACAGAAAGACGGACGGACATGGCTAGATCGCCATAAAATGTCAGGACGATCAAGAATATATATACATACTATGGAGTCTCAGACGAATATTTCGGGTAGTTACAAACATAATGACGAAATAAGTATACCCCCATCCTATGGTGGAGGGTATAAAAAAATGTTAACGAAGATAATGCGAACAGATTTCGTTCAATTGGTACTGAGTTCTATGAGCAAAAAAGCGACATATTGCTCCATCAGGATAAATTTCGCACAATTTAAGTTGCAAATGTAATTAAACTCTCGAGAAATGCACCGAATCAACTCTGCTTCAATACTGTTGTCATTTTTGTGTGTTGTTGTTTGAGTTTTGTTTGTTTTCTGACAAAGAAAAGAGTCCGTCGGTTTTCGCAATAATTTAATAGGCATTTTCACTGTGAATGTGAAGGCTTTAAGTGGAGTACGCACCTCAAACGAAGCATTTTAGGGTTGGTATTATATTCGTTTTTGACCGTTGAAAACCCATGTTTTTCATATCAAGGGTAAAATAACAATTTTAATAACATTTTGTCATAGGTAAAGAGGGAATGTCCTACTGAATGAAATCAGCTAGTTTTTGTTTTGTTTTAAGCGCAGTATTCACCTCTGGCGTAATTTTCGTTTCTATAAGAAATGCCTTGACAAATTCTAAACAAAATTTTCGTTATCGGTACCGTTATCCAAAGCTTCGCAGGTAGGTACTCAGCTGAAATGAAATTTTCTTTCCGTAACAGGGCGACATAATAGGCATTGGAGATTTTTTTTCGCAAAAATTATTAAAATTCGGCCAAAATTATAAACCGATGTTTGCCGCCAGTGGGGATATAAATGTTTTGGCTGCAACCGAAAATTTCGCTAGAGGTGCATACTCAGCTTTAAAATCAATTATCTATAAAAAGTAATCGGCGAAAAATATTACGAAAAAGATTATGGCTAATAAAGTACAAATATACTAAAATTAAACATTTATATTTGCAAATGACTTTGTTTCATGTTGCATGGACCTATCAACATATACTTTATCATTTGTAATTGCAAGAAAACAACTTATGAAATACCTATTATGTCACCCTGTTACGCAAAGAAAATTTCATTTGAGGTCCAATTACCTAGGGGGCTGCATCGACCTCACAACCCCTTCAAATAAGCATATTGGACGATAATGACAATATGGAAAGTTATTCGGGAGTAGAAAACGAATATGGTCAGGCAGGAGGAATAGGCTATATATAATACCACCCAAAATCAAGGTTGACCGATACAGACAATATGGGTTTCAAGTGAAAGGTATTGGAGAATAGAAAGTGAATATGCTATTAAAATTTGGGTCCAAGGAACCCAGGGGCCACTTCAACCCCAAGAGTTCCCAAAACAAATATATTGGGCGTACATATCAATATGGGACTCAAATGAAAGGTATTCGGAAGAAGATTTCGAATATGACATAAAAAATGATATTTAAGTATTTGCGGGTCGCCCCATCCCCAAAAGGCACCCCCCCCCCCCAATGGGGTTTTACTTGATCATAGCTATATAAGACTCAAATGAATGGTATTTGGGAGTTGCTTACGTATATTGGACGATAATGACAATATGGAAAGTTATTCGGGAGTAGAAAACGAATATGGTCAGGCAGGAGGAATAGGCTATATATAATACCACCCAAAATCAAGGTTGACCGATACAGACAATATGGGTTTCAAGTGAAAGGTATTGGAGAATAGAAAGCGAATATGCTATTAAAATTTGGGTCCAAGGAACCCAGGGGCCACTTCAACCCCAAGAGTTCCCAAAACAAATATATTGGGCGTACATATCAATATGGGACTCAAATGAAAGGTATTCGGAAGAAGATTTCGAATATGACATAAAAAATGATATTTAAGTATTTGCGGGTCGCCCCATCCCCAAATGGCCCCCCCCCAATGGGGTTTTACTTGATCATAGCTATATAAGAATCAAATGAATGGTATTTGGGAGTTGCTTACGTATATGACATTAAACTTTGTGTCCAAGAATCTTGGTGGCGCTTCACCTCCAAAAATTGCCTCCAATAGATTATTTGACCAATAAAATCAATGAGGGATCAAATGAAAGATATTTCCTCCTCCGAGAAAAACGGCAGAACAGATTTTCTCGAAATTTTCGCATATTGTGCAGGTTGGTCAGGAAGGAAAAAGAGGCTTTATAATTTTTCGATATCGGAGGGGGAACGGACACTCCTCCCTATGCCAAAAACACAACCTCAAAACTCCAAACAGACATATTGGACGTTCGTCTCAATATGGGACTCAAATAAAAGGTATTCGGGAGTAGATTTCCAATCTGGCATACAAAATCAGATCCAAGTATAGTCATGCCACCCCCCCCAAAAACGCTATTAGACCCATTATGACTATATGATATTTGGCTGAGCCGTTTTTCTTAAAATTTTCATAGATTGTGTACGTTTGTTTGGAAGGAAACATAGGCTATATAATTTTTAGATTTTGGGTAAGGGGCGGACTCTTCCCCTTGCCCCAAAAACGCCACCCATTTCCAAAAGTGGTGCGATCGATACAACAAGGGTATCAAATAAAAGGTATTGGAGACCAGAAAAGGAACATGGTGTTCAAATTTGGGTACCCAGCGGGCCCCCCAAAACTCCTCTAAACATATATATTCGAAGTTCAATATGGGACTCAAATGAAAAGTATTAGGCCGTTGATTACAAATATGGCATAAAACATTAGGTCGCCCACCCCCAAATACCCCCTTCAAGTCTAGCTGGCGCTTTTCCTCCTAAAGATACGTCAAATGGGTTATTTGACCCATTATGACAATATGGGACTCAAATGAAAGGCATTTGAGAGTAGAAAATGAATTTGATATCCAATTTTGGAGCCAAGTGTTTTGGGGTACGCCCTAAAGCACCCCCTAAACTGTACTTCATTTCCGTTGGGAATAATGGAAGGAATTTGATATATTTTTGCAGTGCAAAGTTCGGATGGCCGCCCTAGCCACAAAACTCCCCCCAAACGGCTCATATTTACCGGCCATGACAATATAGGCCTCAAATTAAAGGGATTTGGAAGTGCAGCACGAATTTGATATCCATATTTGAGTCGAAATGTCTGAGGTGCCATCCCTCCCTTAAAAAGCGCTTCTCATTACCCTATTTTAAAAACACCAGGAATCGAGCAGGGGCAATATTCTCACACATCAATGAGTGCTTTCTGACTCAAGTTTAAACTCAATGATTAGGGAACTTTTTTTAAAGCCGAGTCCGAACGGCGTTCCGCAGTGCGACACCTCTTTGAGGAAAATGTTTTTAATGACCATGCATGGCATTGTACCTCGCAAATGTCGCCAACCACAGCTTTGTCCGATGTTCTTGCCAGGATTCGAACGCGTTCAGCTTTATAGGCTACAATGGCACGAATTCGATATCCGCATTCAGGGCGAAGTGTCCCCACAGCGGAGCGGGCCCGGTTCGGTTAGCTACAAATAAAACTAAACTTTTGTATTGAAAAGAATGTGCAACGGGGAGTGCTTAGGTGGACTAAGAGATATACATAAATTTGAAATTATATTCTAAAAAATTTGCCATTTATATTTACTTCCTGTTTATATTTTTGAGATCTTATTTGATCAGATATTGCTGCAATTTCGCATCTTGCTATTTACGAACTACCATATTTGGTCATAGCTAATACCCTGACCATGTGAGTAAATTCAACTTAAAATTATTCCTTTCTTTTCCCAGAAATTATTTTTGATTTCTTTTACTACGTTCAGAAGATCTCAAATATTTGTTAATGCTTAAATAACCAAACGACTTATCTCAAACTAATTGAAAAACTTTCACTTTACACCTGAGTGCCAGTCGATGAATTAAGACAAACATCGAAGCCATTTAAAGGCGTTTTAAACATTACGACTAAATAATTTCAAACCCCTCCCCCCATATTGTAAAGGATAAATCAACGTAATAAAAGATTCTTAAACTGTTATGCCAATGCATATTTACATTTCCACCCATGCCCAAAGCCTCCCCGAATTTCTCACAAACGAGATGTGCAAGTATAATCGTAGCAAATATGATGTTGGACCATTTCATGATGGTTGGTGGTTGCATGATGAGTGACAATAATTATTAATAAAAAACCGGTTCATTACATTGGGTGAACCTATCGGGTAGACCCTTATACTCAAAAACATAGATATGACATGAAATGTTTGACATTTATTATCAAGTAACTGTTGGCTCTGCTCCACTCCTGAAAACCCATGAATCAGATATATGTATATACAAAAGGCCTGCAAATGTGACATTTTTCTCCATTAATGCCATCTGTTGAAAACAAATGCATTGCTACGATATGCGATCATCAAGCCAACAACACATCATGGTGGCTGCGCGACAAACTTTTGCCATATGATGCGATGCAGAAACAACCACGATGCCATTGACTGTTATCACAGCAACACGGCATACCTGCAATGCATCAGACAATATTGTCAATTTTAAAAATATTTGAGAACAAACAAGTTTGGCCGGACAGAATATGCTAAAAAATTGTAGAAAAATAAAAAGAAATTTTTTAGCCACCACCAGAGGATGGGGTGTACTAATTTAGTCATTCCGTTTGTAACACCTCGAAATATTCGCCATGTCCGTCCGCCTGTCGAAATAAGGATAGCGGTCGAACGCGTAAAGCTAGCCGCTTGAAGTTTTGCACAGATACTTAATGTTGATGTAGGTCGTTGGGGATTGCATATGGGTTCAGATTTAGGTATAGCTCCGATATAAAACGATCTTTGGAAGCCTCAATTTTTGTTCGATTGAGCTGAAATTTAACATTTAGTGTTCTGTTTTGCTTTCAACAATTGTGCCGAATCGAGCAATAATCTTATATCTCCCGATCTCCCGATTTGACTTCTTGAGCCTTTACAAGCTGCAATTTTTGCTCAATTTGGCTTGCGGTGTTCTGTTACGATTTCCAACAACTGTGCCAAATACGGGCCAAATCAGTCTATACACTCATAGAAAAAAGTTAGCTGAAAATAGCAAACACTGTCTGCTGAATATTAGAGTTAATTATGCTGCTATTGTACACCACCTCGGATGTATATGTAAACCCCCTTTCGCCAGAATCTGGTGAAAATTGAATAACTTATGCACCCAAATTCGGCACGGACATTGAGTGGTCTAATAAATATAAGTCACAGTTGAATTTTATATTTAAAATTTCAACAAAATCGGGTAATAAATAAAGCTTTTATGTGCTTCAGACCCCTAGCCGGCATATCGGTCTATATGACAGCTATATCTAAATACAATCCGATCTTTACCATATTTGGGTCGGATGGCGGGTGGCCTAAAACTACTCACTGTTTCAAACTTCAGCAAAATCGGATAAAAAATAAAGCTTTTACGGGTTTCAGACACTTTATCGGCAGATCGGTCTATATGGCAGCTATATCTAAATGTAGTCCGATCTGAACCATATTTGGGTCCTATGTTAAGAGGCTTCAATCTACTCACCGTTTCAAATTTCAGCGAAATCGGTTAAACAAATAAAGCTTTTATGGGCTTCAGACCCTTTATCGGAAGATCGGTCTATATGGCAGCTATATCTAAATATGGACCGATCTAATCCATATTTAGATCAGATATCGGGAGGCCTTGAGATACTCACTTTTGCAAATTTCAGCGAAATCGGGTAATAAGTAAAGCTTTTATCTATATGGCAGCTATATCTAAATATAGTTCGATCTGATCCATATTTGGATCAGATGTCAGGAGGCTTGAAACTACTCACTGTTTCAAATTTCAGCAAAATCAGATGAAAAATAAAAAAATATGGCAGCTATATCTAAATATGGACCGATCTAATCCATATTTAGATCAGATATCGGGAGGCCTTAAAATACTCACTGGTGCAAGTTTCAGCGAAATCGAATAACAAATAGAGCTTTTATGATCTTCAGACCCTTTATCGGGAGATCGGTCTATATGGTAGCTATATCTAAATATAGTCCAATCTAATCCATATTTGGGCCAGATATCGGGAGGCCTAAAACTACTCACTGTTTCAAATTTCAGCATAATCAGATGAAAAATAAAGTTTTTATGGGCATTAGACCCCTTACCGGGGAGATCGGTCTATATAGCAGCTATATCTAAATATGGTCCGATTTGGCCCGTTCAAGAAATTAACCAGCGCACAGTGGGCCAAATGGCAAAAAAATTGGAAATAAGTCTACAACTTTTTATCTGTTGATTTTAGCCATACAAAATGTTCTAGACATTTGTAGAGGAGGACATAGGCTTTCAGAAAAGTGCTGTTGTTGGTCCATATCTTTAATACAGGGTGAGCTACAGGGTGTCAAAGTTGACCACTTTTGACTTCTCCAAGCTTCTGGGGGCCATAACTTTTGATCTACTCAACCGATTTACATGATTTAGGACTCTAGAGAAAGAGCTTGACAAGATCTAAAAAACTTATGCATAAAGTACCATGCCATCGTGTACTGTTAAGGAGTTATGAATTGTTTAATTTTAAAATATGAAAATTTGGCCTTGGTTTTTTTCAGTGTTTTTTAAATAACTCCGTCAATTTTAAAGCTATAAACTTCATACTTCACACAAATTATGCCAGCATATGTGTGCATAAAATACAAAAGGAATCACGTGAATATCTTTGGCGGTTTAAAAATGGCATCGTTTTCAATATGAAAAATATTTTTTTTGTCAAAAAATTGCAAAATTTTTCAAAAAAGATACTCCCATTTCCTTTAAGTTTTCGCAAACTTTGGCCATCAAAGCATTATCATTTCTTTCCATTTTCACAAAGTCGAGGTATTAAGAAAAGTTTTAAGTGCTAATTTGGCTAATTTCGATATCAAACAACACCGTTATCTTAAGACCAAAATGGCCAATTTTTTTACTAAACTTCAAAAGTTTCTCACTGGAAAAAAAGTTCCACGGGGATTTTTTCGCTTTTTTTGAACTTAAATGAAAGCTTAAAATGTTCCCAACATTTTAAGGTATGTCTCGCCATATCCTAGCCATAAATGAGATCGTAGCGATCAAAATACTGAAAAAAGTCAATTTTCAAGTAGTGCTATATTCATTGCTAAAAAACAAGTATTACGTCACATTTTATTGCAAAGATGTTAAATAAACTTTTATTTGGTAACACTTCTTCTACAAAACACAAAAAGAATCATGGAAATATCTCTATTCTATTCCATTTTATGGAACCGGCAATAAAAAAGTCAATTTTTCAAAAAAGTCGAATTTCCCAAATTTTGTTTTTGTTGTCCTAATTGCACATGACACACTATAGCCATATTTACGCAACATACCTTATCGTAAAGGAAATTTTCATACCTTTCCAACGATGTATAAAACATTTCTCAACTCGGATTCTATCTACTCTAAAATTCATTTACACTTCATTAAACTCTATATAAAAATGTCTATTTGTGAAATGGAACCTTATATGGGGCCTACACTAAAACATTGATAGATTTGCCCAGGGTTTACAATACAAATGTGTTAGAATAAAAAAAGGTCTCCTGCCAAAGTTTAAAAAAATTGGAATAAAAATATGTGTTTTAGAGCGAAAACACTTCGCATCGGCGTGCGTTTGTATAGTACCTACATCTATTTTTAATGTAAGCTGATGATTTTTGAATAAAAAGTAACCTAGAAATATACCTGCATATATATATATATTTGTGTTAAGATTTGATGCAGACAAATGTTACCTGTTTCGCTATGTCGAATTCCCAGGAAATCCACCGTATCAATGAATGTGAAAAAACCTACCCATAAAAAATTCATTGTCATTTTTTTTAACCAAATTCGAGTCCAGGTAAATAATTATAGAAGAGTAAGTAAAAAGAGGCACTTTGGACCCCTTTTTACGATTGCGTCTGATACCTGAAATGGGTCATTAATTGTGAATATATTGCATAAATATTTGAACAAAATCCAAATTTTCTTCATTATATTTTGTAGAGGCGTAAAGGACATTTATAAGTTATGGAAGTCATACTGAAGTATTCCACTCTTTCGAAAATTGTATGGGACATCAAAAATGATTCCAAATCATACACGGAGTCATTTAAGGAACTTGTTTACACTTTGGACCACATATATGGAATAAGGCTAAATAAAGACGCTTTAGACAAACTTGAAAAATTCTACAAATCATTTGAGAGAAGGTTGCCAGAATGTTCATTCGCAAAAATCAAGTTTTTCAAAATGTATGAGAAGTGGCTGAAATCGGATCTACTTATTGAAATTAAACCGCTGATTCCCGGCCGGCCTAGCAAAGCATACGACGAAGTTACGGAGAAAACCAAAAAGAAAAAACAAGAGGAACTATTGGCGGCACATCCGCCAAATTTAATAAAAGATACGTTCAAAACAGCATTGTTAAAAACACAACCAAAAAATGTTGGACGAATTGTCGATGTTTTACCATTAGCATCTCCGAAAAGGGTAAAGAGAATGGTAGAAAGTATTCCAACTCCAAAATCGACTACAGAATTCACGGAGGAAGATGCACTGGCCCTGATTTTGAACCTAGGCCTCTCAAGAAACAAATACTCAACAATGAGGAAGGCTCTTCGTGAAAAAGGATGGGGTTGTTTACCCTCAAAACATAAATTGTACAACACCAGGACGAAAATGGTGCCATCAAATATATACGTGGACGAATTAAAAGCAAGAGTGAAACTTGCTGATCTTGTTGAAAATACAGCTGTTAGAATTATTTCTAATTTTACTGAAGAACAGTTGAACACATGTAATAATTCCGAAGTGGTTTTGATCAGCAAATGGGGTTGTGATGGATCATCTGGATTTTCCGAATATAAGCAACAAACAGAAATAGATGCCAACTTCGCATCAATTTTCATGGCATCATTAGTACCATTGAGAATGAGATTGTACAAGGACCAATCTTCATCATCGAAAGAAAATGCATTTCAAGATATATGGATAAATAGAACACCTGGGTCAAAATATTTATGTCGCCCAATTCGGTTTGAGTATACAAAGGAAGACCGGAACACAACACGATCTTTGGTGAACGAAATAAAGGAAGAAATTGCTGCATTACCCATGATTGTTATAAACCAATTGGGAAGAAATATAAAAGTTTCGTTTCAACTACAACTCACTATGATCGATGGAAAGGTGGCAAACGCATTAACTGGCGTTATGTCCAATTGGAGATGCAATATTTGTGGCAAGAAGAATGGGCAATTCGAGGACAAGTCTGATGAAAATTTAGTAAACGAAAATGCGCTCAATTTCGGTATTTCGCCCCTGCACTGTAGAATTCGATTCATGGAGTATTGTTTGCATTTATCGTATGACCTTAAATATCGGACTAGCCCTGGAAACCGCGATGTCTCTGCTAGAAACAACCAAGATCTTCACAAAATGAGGCAGGAAGAGAAGAATCGAATCCAGTTGGAGTTTAAACAAAAGGGACTTATAATAGATAAACCTCTTTACGGATACGGAAGCACAAATGATGGCAACTCGGCAAGGCGGTTTTTTGAGGACCCCGTATCGACATCTAAAATAACCGGTCTTGATGAACACTTGCTAAGACGATTCAAAGTGATTTTGGCTGTAATCAATAGCAAAAAGATGATAAATTCAACCAAATTTGAAGCTTATAGTAATGACACAAAAAACATTTTATCTGATTTATATTCGTGGAAAGCTTTAACACCGACAGTACATAAAGTCTTACATCATGGCAAGGAAATTGTGGAATACAACATACTTCCGTTAGGAGAACTTACAGAAGAAGCTCAGGAATCCCGTAATAGAGATGTTAAACAGTTCCGGCTTTTCAATACCCGAAAGAGCACCAAATTTAACCAAAATTATGATTTACTTCAATATTTATTGTTATCGTCTGATCCGGTACTATACAGCATCAGAACTAAATGGCTACCAAAAATATGTGACGATATAGATAAGGACGATCCCGATGCCATTCAAATTAAAGAGCTTTTAAATTTTGATACCTTAGATTATTTGGTAGAGAATAAAATCAAATAATACAAAACTAAAATGCTTTTTTATTTTGGGAGTAGCTAATATACATATAAACGCACGCCGATGCGAAGTGTTTTCGCTCTAAAACACATATTTTTATTCCAATTTTTTTAAACTTTGGCAGGAGACCTTTTTTTATTCTAACACATTTGTATTGTAAACCCTGGGCAAATCTATCAATGTTTTAGTGTAGGCCCCATATAAGGTTCCATTTCACAAATAGACATTTTTATATAGAGTTTAATGAAGTGTAAATGAATTTTAGAGTAGATAGAATCCGAGTTGAGAAATGTTTTATACATCGTTGGAAAGGTATGAAAATTTCCTTTACGATAAGGTATGTTGCGTAAATATGGCTATAGTGTGTCATGTGCAATTAGGACAACAAAAACAAAATTTGGGAAATTCGACTTTTTTGAAAAATTGACTTTTTTATTGCCGGTTCCATAAAATGGAATAGAATAGAGATATTTCCATGATTCTTTTTGTGTTTTGTAGAAGAAGTGTTACCAAATAAAAGTTTATTTAACATCTTTGCAATAAAATGTGACGTAATACTTGTTTTTTAGCAATGAATATAGCACTACTTGAAAATTGACTTTTTTCAGTATTTTGATCGCTACGATCTCATTTATGGCTAGGATATGGCGAGACATACCTTAAAATGTTGGGAACATTTTAAGCTTTCATTTAAGTTCAAAAAAAGCGAAAAAATCCCCGTGGAACTTTTTTTCCAGTGAGAAACTTTTGAAGTTTAGTAAAAAAATTGGCCATTTTGGTCTTAAGATAACGGTGTTGTTTGATATCGAAATTAGCCAAATTAGCACTTAAAACTTTTCTTAATACCTCGACTTTGTGAAAATGGAAAGAAATGATAATGCTTTGATGGCCAAAGTTTGCGAAAACTTAAAGGAAATGGGAGTATCTTTTTTGAAAAATTTTGCAATTTTTTGACAAAAAAAATATTTTTCATATTGAAAACGATGCCATTTTTAAACCGCCAAAGATATTCACGTGATTCCTTTTGTATTTTATGCACACATATGCTGGCATAATTTGTGTGAAGTATGAAGTTTATAGCTTTAAAATTGACGGAGTTATTTAAAAAACACTGAAAAAAACCAAGGCCAAATTTTCATATTTTAAAATTAAACAATTCATAACTCCTTAACAGTACACGATGGCATGGTACTTTATGCATAAGTTTTTTAGATCTTGTCAAGCTCTTTCTCTAGAGTCCTAAATCATGTAAATCGGTTGAGTAGATCAAAAGTTATGGCCCCCAGAAGCTTGGAGAAGTCAAAAGTGGTCAACTTTGACACCCTGTAGCTCACCCTGTATTAAAGATATGGACCAACAACAGCACTTTTCTGAAAGCCTATGTCCTCCTCTACAAATGTCTAGAACATTTTGTATGGCTAAAATCAACAGATAAAAAGTTGTAGACTTATTTCCAATTTTTTTGCCATTTGGCCCACTGTGCAGCGTGCATCAAAAAGACGTATCTGTGCCAAATTGCAGGTCAATATCTCAATTCTTGAAGGCTCCAGAGTGATTACAACAGACGGACGGACAGACAGACGGGCGGACATCATCAAATCGTCTTAGAATTTTACGACGATCCGAAATATATATAATTTGTAGGGTTGGAAATTTTTATTTCGACGTGTTGCAAACGGAATGACTAAATGAATATACCCCTTATCCTACGGTGGTGGGTATAAAAATGCCTGAAGTAATCAAAACAAGTTAAAGGCAAGCATAAAATGTAGCATAAATTTTTTTTTCAGCAGAATTATGTACTCAAAATGTTTGCTAAAACAGCAGCCCTATATTTGCTGAAACAGCACTAATGTCTGCTTTCCCATTTTCAGCAGATAAAAACTGCTGTCTTAGCAAACATTTTTGCTGTTTTGAATAACAAATTTGGTTGAGTGCAGCCTAATATAGCTGCCATGTAAACCGGTCTCTCGATCATCCCTGTTCGGTTTCTAGAAGCTTTAAATTTTGCTGCTTTGACAGAAGTTTGGTATGTAGAATACCATTATGACCTTCAATCAAATTTATTTTTTATAAATTTTTAACAGAATCCTTGGTGGTGAGTTTCCAAGATTCGGCCCGGCCGAACGGCAACTAACCATGTTTTTGGAAAAGGGTAGTAGTTTTTATATCCTACACCACCACTGTGGTACAGGGTTGTGTAGTCAATTTATTTGAACATCCTCTGTTCAAATAAATTGATTTAAAACAAGTAAGAGCGTGCTAAGTTCGGCCCGGCCGAATCTTATATACCCTCCACCATGGATCGCATTTGTCGAGTTCTATGCGCGGTATGTTTTTTTAGGCAAATAAAGAATTTTGAATAAGAACTGTTATGCTATTGGAGCTATATCAAGTAATAGTCCGATTCGGACCTTAAATGAATGCTGAACATTGTCGAAGTCATTGTGTAATATTTCAGTTCATTGGGATAAGAATTGCGCCTTGTGGGGGCTCAAGAAGCAAAATCGGGAGATAGGTTTATTTGGAAGCTGTATCAAGCTATTTATCGATTCGGACCATATTAGACACGTATGTTGAAGGTCATGAGAGAAGCCATTGTACAAAATTTCTTCCAAATCGGATGATAATTGCACCCTCTAGAGGCTCATGAAATCAAGATCCCAGATCGGTTTATATGGCAGCTATATCAGGTTATATACCGATTTGCGCCATATTTAACACAGTTATTGGATGTCATAACAAAACTCTTCTTGCAAAATTTCAGTCAAATCGGTGAGAATTGCTTGCTCTGTTGGCTCAAGAATTCAAGATCCTAGATCGGTTTATATGACAGCTATACCAGATTACGAACCGATTTGAATGATACTTAACAAAGTTATTGGAAGTGACACCAAAACACTACGAGCAAAATGTCAGTCAAATCGGACGAGAATTGCGCCCTCTAGAGGCTCCAGAAGTCAAGACCCAGGATCGGTTTATATGGCAACTACATCAAAACATGAATCGATTTGAACCATACTTGGCGAAGTTGTTGGAAGTGATACCAAAACACCACGTGCAAAATTTCAGTCAAATTGGACAAGAATCACGCCCTCTAGAGGCTCAAGAAGTCAAGACCCAAGATAGGTTTATATGGCAGCTATATCAAAACATGGACCGATTTGGTCTATTTACAATCCCAACCGATCTACACTAATAAAAGATATTTGTGCAAAATTTCAAGCGGCTAGCTTTACTCTTTCAAAAGAGAGCGTGCTTTCAACAGGCGGATGGACAGACGGACGGACGGACAGACGGACGGACGGACAGACGGACGTACATGGCTAGATCGACTTAGAACGACATGACGATCAAGAATATATATATATACTTTAAGGGGTCTCAGACGCATATTTCGAGGTGTTACAAACAGAATGACGAAATTAGTATACCCCCATCCTGTGGTGTAGGGTATAAAAACATTCTATGGATGTAGCGAAACAACTAATCTATAAATGTTAAACATGTTTGAAAATGTGATAAAAAATACTCAAAAAGATGGAAACCCGAATTTCAATATCTACGGTACACTATGGCTACACTTTCTACTTGCATTTCAATGGAGATAGCGTTGGACGATGATGTGATTGCTCAATTGAAATGTTTGCTTAAGCAAATACTAAAGACAAACAAAACTTAATAATAACTTGGCCCCCTTTGCGAAAATGGAAAATGAATGTGGACTTGTTGAAAGTCATAGCTGTACAAATTTCTTTATGCAATTCTAATGGACAAACAAATGGACATGCTGGGAAGATGAAGTAGACATTGAGACAGACGGACGGAATGGCCATCTGAATGCATACTCACCCAAACACAGGCAATCTAAAGTTCTATGGAGAAACAAACAATGGCCATGGTGCATGGATGATGGCTTGCCATATACACACTCACGCTCGTTATCCTACAAAGCCTCAAAATGTCCACATATATGACTATGTTAAAGACTTTGAGTAAACGCTTTCATTTAAGCACAATTCTATGCAAAAGCCGAACACTGAATGCCAATGGACACAAACTGTCAATCTGATCTAAAAAATCGAGAGAATACTGGTCCATCTACCAAAGCTTACCTGCATGCGGTGGGTGTTGGTGTGCTCTCACGTTTCACAAGGCTTTTCGCTCTACCAACACTTGGTGTAACTGGCTATACTTTTAATAGAGCCATTGAAGAGGACAAATAGAAAGCCTTCGCTTTCATTGATTGCTGTGATTGCGATTGTGGAAAGTGTGAGAAAGGCAACAGCTATGCGAACAAACATTCAATTTTCATTTCGAGGCGCTTTCAATTATTAACCAGAGTTCAAAAACGGAAGTTATATTAAAGGCCATATTCTAATGCCTTCTGGTGATAAGGAACAGTGATTCGTGTTGTTGTTGGAAGGAAATACTACAGGAACATTAGTGTTTTAACTCTTTAATCTGTAAATCAACCAAAAGACGCTATAAGCTAAGTATTACCGAATGATTTGGACCTGTCTGTCCGTCTGTCTTTCTGTCCATGTTAATTTGTGAACGATGTACAGGTCCCAATTATCATCCGATCGTCTTCAAATATGGCACAATTATTTTCATGGGCCCAGAGACGAAGCCTATTAAAATTGGAAAAAAAATCGGCTCAGAGTTGGATATAGCTCCCACATATAAAATCTTCCGATTTGGACTAAAAATGCAATTTTTTCGTCATTTGTAAACCGATTCTCACGAAGCGTTCTCTTATGAGTCTCGACATTATTGTTGAATTTCACAGAAATCGGCCCAGATTTAAATATAGCTCCCATATATATCTATATATATTTGTCCGATTTGGACTAAAATTGATATTATTGGGTTGCCCAAAAAGTAATTGCGGATTTTTTAAAAGAAAGTAAATGAATTTTTAATAAAACTTAGAATGAACTTTAATCAAATATACTTTTTTTACACTTTTTTTCTAAAGCAAGCTAAAAGTAACAGCTGATAACTGACAGAAGAAAGAATGCAATTACAGAGTCACAAGCTGTGAAAAAAATTGTCAACGCCGACTATATGAAAAATCCGCAATTACTTTTTGGGCAACCCAATATATCGTTATTTATAAACCGACTAGCCGAACCGGGCCCGCTCCGCTGCGCCTTCTTTAACTCTCTAATATCATTTAGGGTTGGGACACTTCGCCCTGAATGTGTATATCGAATTCGTGCCACTGTAGCCTACGTCCGCCTATAACACTGAACGCCTGCGTTCATATCCTGGCGATAACAGCGGACAAAATTTAAAGCAGTGGTGATCCCCTCTTAATGCTGGCGGCATTTGCCATGCATGGTCATGTAAAAAATTCTCCCCAAAGAGATGTCGCTCTGCGGCACAGCATTTGGACTCTGCTTTAAAAACAGTCCCATATCATTGAGTTTAAACTTGAATCGAAAAACTTTCATTGATGTGTGAGAAGTGTGTCCCATCTCCGTTCCTGGGTGAATTTTTACTCCACTCCCAAATACCTTTCTTTTCGGTCCTATATTAGTAAATATTTCCGGTTAAGAGAGACACTTGGCCCTTAAGGTAAATATTTTCAAAAACATGTTACATGAGCCCCATAATGGCATGATCTGTGAATAAATTGTTGTTTGATGGTGGGGTGGACTCCAGGGACTTTTTCCCGAAAATGAGTATCAATTTCCCGAAAATCTATCAATTTAAACAACAAATTGATTCGGGTGGAGCAGTTCCCCAAACACATGGCTCTTCAATTGGGTATCAAATTCGTTTTTTTCTCTCAAGCATCTTTCGTTTGAGGTGTATATTGTCGTGATTGGTCTATGCACCCATTTGGCGGGTTTTGGACGGCCCCCGAGGCACACGACCCCAACAATAGAAACCATGTGTTGTAGTGACTGGGAGAGTGCAAAAAAAATTTCGAAGGAATCGCATTACCAATCTCCGAGATCTGGTCGTTTTGAAAATGAGGGTAATGAAAAGTGCTTTTTAGGGGATGGATGGCATTCAGACATTTCGACTCAAATATGGATATCAAATTCATGCTGCACTCCCAAATCCATTTAATGTGAGCCCCATATCACCATGGTCAGTAAAAATGATTGGAGGAATATGAAATGTTTGTTTTGGGGCTGGGGCGGCCACCGGGACTTTGCCCTGAAAATATGGGGTTGCCCAAAAAGTAATTGCGGATTTTTCATATAGTCGGCGTTGACAATTTTTTCACAGCTTGTGACTCTGTAATTGCATTCTTTCTTCTGTCAGTTGTCAGCTGTTACTTTAAGCTTGCTTTAGAAAAAAAGTGTAAAAAAGTATATTTGATTAAAGTTCATTCTAAGTTTTATTAAAAATGCATTTACTTTCTTTTAAAAAATCCGCAATTACTTTTTGGGCAACCCAATAGATATCAAATTCGTTCCTTACTTCCAAATGCCGTTGATTTGAGCTCCATATTGCCACAATCGGTTTAGGGAGCGCTTTAGGGCGTACCCCCAAACACTTGGCTCCAAAATTGGATATGAACTTCGTTTTCTACTCTCAAATACCTTCCATTTGAGTCCCATATTGCCATAATGGCCCTAGCAATCTATTTGACTTATTTTTGGAAAGAAAAGCGCCACCTAGACTTGAACTCAAATTTTAATGTCATATTCGTAATCTACCCTCAAATACCTTTCATTTGAGTCCCATATGGACATGGTCGGCTAATATGCCCATTTGGGGGTACTTGGGGTTGGGGCGACCTCCCATTACTTGGACCAAATTTTGTATGCCATATTTGCAATCTACTGTCGAATACTTTTCATTTGAGGCCCATATTGACATGAACGTCGAATATATCTGTTTAGAGAAGTTTTAGGATTGGGGAGGCCAGCTGGGTACTTGGACCCAAATTTTAATACGATATTCGCTTTCTAGCCTCCAATACCTTTCATTTGATACCCATATTGTGCCTATCGGTCCACTTTTGGTTTTGAATGGCGTTGTTGGGGTAAGGGGAAGGGAGCGCCACCATCACCAATATCTAAAAATTATATAGCCTGTGTTTCCTTTCAGACAAACTTACACAATCTGTGAAAATTTTAGGAAATTCGGTTCAACAGTTTTTGATTCTACGGAACAAACAAAAAAACCGAGTCCCATATAGTCATGATGGGTCATATGCCCATTTAAAGCGTTTTTGGAGGGAAGGGGGACCCCCTATACTTCAATCTGATTTTGTATGCGGTCCACATTTTATTTTGGGTGGTGTTTTAGGGTTAACGGGGTAGGGTCCGTCCCCTTCCGATATTAACAAATTATAAAGCCTATTCCTCCTTCCTAACCATATTCGGGTTTTGGGGTTGGGGCGGCCCCAGTTTTTAATATGAAATTCGTACTTTATTCCTGAATACCTTTCATTTGAGTCCCATATTGTACCGATCGGTACACCTTTATTTTTGGGTAGTACTTTTGGGATAAGGGGAGGGTTCGCCCCCCTTCCTATATCAAAAAAATTATATAACCTATGTTTCGTTCCAGACCGATTACATTGAAATCTGTGAAAATTTCAATGTAATCGGTTCGGGCGTTTTTGAGTCTATGTGTAACAAACAAACAAACCGACAAACAAACACAAATAAATTTTTTATATAAATAGTGATTTTTTTAGAGCTATAGGAAAGCTTTTCAAAAAAAAAAAAAAAAAAAACAAAAAAATACTGAAAAGTGCTTAAAATCTTTATTTGAATCGATGCTATGGTTCATATAATTTAATGTTTGAAGATTGACCGTCACTGAACCTTAAACGGTCCATCCGCTTAGTCCAATTTTGGCATACTCTTTCCAACATTTCGCCCGATATGTCACGGTTAAATGCTTCAATGTTGCCTTCCATCAATTGTGGATGGCTTGTCTGTATAGACATGAAACTTTAACATAGCCCCATAAGTGATTTGCGTACCCATTGAGCCAAAAATGAGCTTCGACGCTGAATACAATTTTTCGAAAAAAGAGGATCTTTGGCCAACTTTCCAAGAGCCCATTCACCAAAAATTCTGCGTTGCGGCAGATAGTTCGGCTTCAATTGATGGTCATCATTAACACAGGCCAATACAGCTGCGTTAATTTCTTCAGTTTGAACACTACGTAAGCGTCTTGGTGGTTTAATGTCTAACAATGTAAATTTTGTGAGAAATTTTGTCACTGTTGCCTAAATAGCCGATTCAGTGGGTCGATTTAACTGACCATAAATTGGAAGAAGCGCGCGATGAACTTTCTTAACAGAGCACGCATTTTGATAATAAAATTCAATAAATTGCAAGAGTTATTCTTTAAATTACGTGCGTGATCTGTTTAAACCAGTGTTGCCAAAAAGATAATAGCTAAAAAATCACCCTTTATAAGATGTCGACGACACTTCGACATCTTTGTTTGATATGGGCTATATAAATAAGTCTCCAATTTCATTCTTCGATTCATAAAATTAATTTTTCATCTGATTTAGAAATTTGGATAAGACATATATTGGGTTGACCAAAAAGTAATTGCGGATTTTTCATATAGTCGGCGTTGACAAATTTTTCCACAGCTTGTGACTCTGTAATTGCATTCTTTCTTCTGTCAGTTATCAGCTGTTACTTTTAGCTTGCTTTAGAAAAAAAGTGTAAAAAAAGTATATTTGATTAAAGTTCATTCTAAGTTTTATTAAAAAAGCATTTACTTTCTTTTAAAAAATCTGCAATTACTTTTTGGGCAACCCAATATATGTCAAAATTTCACCACCGAGAAGTTTACCCAATGATTGAACCCGCCGATATTAAATGAACATAAATCAAAATTCCAAAGAAATTTTATCTTAAAAATATTCTTCAAAGGAATTTCACATTCAGCTAAACTACTGTATGCTACTGCCAACACTTTGAAATGTCAGTGCCAATAAAACTTCTCCCGCTATTCATTAAAACTAAAAAGCATAGAGTATGGAGCCAATTTGTTCCATATGTTGTTGAGCATAGTAGATATCCTTTAAATAGTTAACTCGTGATAAATGCATATCGAACCAATCCAGATGTGAACAGAAATTCGCAGAGTACAAAAAGTCAAGCGACTAAATACAAACTCACACACGCGCTCACATGTAGACCCATATAAATTCAGGCCAGAATACTAATAAGTCAAGTGACAGGGAACCAGAGCGGCAGGGATCAGCTGCCACACTCAAAAGTGGCAAACTTCATTCTCGAATTGATTCTCGTTTTGTTTTTTTTTTTTTTTGCAGTGGGTTGAATACTTCATGGATTTACTTCCGGAAATAAAGTTATTCACATATTCATAGAGCGAGACAGAGAGAGAGAGAAAGAGAGTAGGCTGACACTCGCACACATACTCGTTGGCATGAAGTGTGATAGTGTTTGCAGACATTTCAATTGACATTCGAAAGGGGCCATCATTTATTTATTACACGTTGTTACACTTTCCGGGAACAAATGGCTGCCAGGACGGACACTCTGACGGACAGTTATAAAGAGGCAGACATATGGGCACACATGTCTTGTGCACGGCAATGGGTCGGTGTGTGTGTGTGTTAGTTTGTCTAACCAGTTTGAAAACTTTCCTTCGTCTGCTTGGAGTGCTTCGTGAGTTCGTGTTCTCTCGAGCCGTACATTTGTTCGAAAGTGTTGGTGGTGTCGAATTTACAATGCTCTTGTATTAGATTGCCAGGCAGCTAGCACCATCAGCACCAGCAGGAAGAAGGATGTTGTCCTTTTTAATCCTATTTGTCTCTGCGAGTGAGTGAGTGTGCTTAAGAATTATTTAAGCACACATTACAAAGTAAATACACGCTCGTACACCTCTTATCTTAACTAAGCTTGTCTAATGCGGCTATGAATAATAGTTTTCCAGGATTTTGCTCTGTTTTTGTAGGTGTGAGAATGTATGGTTATCAGTAACTAAATGCAAGAACTCTAGCTAGAGTCATTTTCCAGAGACCAATCAGGGCGTTACAAGCGATGAAATGCATCGCAATGATTTGGTTTGAAAATTATGAGAAAAAAGGACCCAGTGCAGAAGCAGAATCAAAAAAATGAAAATTTTCGCCAAAGGTGATGTTTCCATTGGTAACACTTCCTTATTTTTTACTATAATCTTTAAAATATAGGGCCAAACTATTTTTTTTGTGGTATAAAACGCGTATTTTTGTTCCCTTGAAGGTCGTAACGAGCCACAATTCTACCCTATTCGGGGAACATGTTCTGAAGGCCAACTGAACTGGGGATGGAAGGTCGAGGAAAAACTTAGAAGAGGAGTATTGCGCTTTACGCCTTATGCAACTCGATTGGAAGGAGTTGGTAGCTGTATTCGGGAACAGTACATTGGAAGTTTACGGCGAATTTTTGTTCCCTTGAAGTTCGTATCGAGCCGCAATCTAACCTGTACGGGAAATATGTCCTGAAGGCGAACTAAATGAATGTGATTCTTGACCAGCAACTGAACTGCAGATGGAAGGTCGAGGAAAGTCTTAGAAGAGTGTTATTGCACTCTACGTCTTTGCAACTCGATAGGAAGGACTTGGTGGCTTTGTCCGAAGACAGTACATTGGAAGTTTACGGCGGGGGATCGAACGGTTCTCACGTATGGGTGCTTTTGCATTAGGCTCTGAACAGCTGTGTGCTGGATGATCAAGGCGGTACAGGGTGCTGATCTCCGGGGTGAGAAGGTATGCCCCGAGAGAAGCTCTGAATGTTACACCCGAATTTGGCCAAGTGTTTCGTAGGACAGGACCTGACTTATCCTGGGGCTGGGTAAACATAATCTCGTACTGTGAATAGGAGTCATCCTTGGTCATTGCGTTAGATCTCTGACACAGGGCGAGGCTGACTTCTGCAGGATCTATGCTGACGGGGAGTCATTGGAGACGGCCATTGGCCCGGATTTGCGAGTAAAAATAGGATTATTGGTGAGTACTACTTTTGGTGCGTGGATTCCCTACAGGCTTTCAGCCCTTTTGTCATTTTGAACCACTGATGAACGGAACTCTGGCCAATGACAGGCCTACTTGAAAAATAAACAACTTTGGTCTAAAAACGACGACAAAATTTGTTGATTTTCCTGCAACAATTTATTTTGAATCACAGAAAGTACAAATTTGTACTTTCTGTGAGAAAGGCGAGGAGTCATTGGATACGGCCACTGGCCCGGAATTGCGAGTAAATATAGGATTATTGGTGAGCACTACTTTCGGTGAGTGGATTCCCTACAGGCATTTAGCCCTTTTGTCATTTTGAACTATTGTAAAAGACTAAAGTGGTTGGCTGGTGGCCTACTTGAAAAATAAACAACTTTGGTCTAAAAACGACGACGAAATTTGTTAATTTTCCTGCAACAATTTCTTTTGAATCTCAGCGACCGAAAGTACAAATTTGTTGTTGAAAGGCACTCTTTGCGAGCCAAGATATAAGAAACAACAGCAATATATCCATAAGCAAGAAAAAAAAACAATTTAACCAGACACGGTATGGTGGCACCCCACCAAAACTATGGCACTAAGCACCCCACCGGAACAATGGCACTAGGCACCCCACCGAAACAATGGATACCAAATTTTTCTTTTTAGGTTATATAAGAGAGCAGAAAAATTTATGCTTGTTTGGGACACCAATCACCTAATTCAGGCCTATTTTGAGGGTAATAAGGAGTTATTTTGGGGGTAGGGATGACATTTCGCCTTTAATGCGGATATCAAATTCATGTTCTACTCCCAAATATTACTAATTTGAGTCCCATAGAGCCATAAGTACTATGCACAAATATGTACGATTTGTGGGTGTTTGGGACCCCCAAACACTTGGTCCAAAAATTGGATATCTGATTCGTTTTCTACACTCAACTCATTTGAGTTCCATATTGAAATGATGGGCCAGTTATCCTATTTGAGGTGATTTTAGGTGTTAAAGCACCACAATTTTTAATGTCATATTTGTAGTCCCATATAGCCAGATTCGGCTAATGCCCATTTTGAAAGTGGGGTGACCCTCCGTTACTTGGGCTTGATTTTTATGCCATATTCGTAATCTACCTCCCAATATCATTCATTCGACATAAACTCCAATATGTCTGTTTGAACGAGTTTTCATTTGATGTCCAAATTGTCCCGACAGGTTTACTTTTGTTTTTGGGGTTTTTAGGTTTCTTTTTTTAAATTTATTTTCTGAAACGCTCCATTTAAAGTTGTTTTTGGTGTTTTTCCCTGTAAGTATCACTTTGGTTAAGTTCGAAGATGGGCTATAGACCGATCCGCCGATTAAGGGTCTTAGGACCATAAAAACCCACATTTATTATCCGATTTTGCTGAAATTTGAGACAGTGTGTTAGGCTAGTCGACATCCTTGCTCAATTTGGTCCAGATCGGTCTAAGGCCCTTCGACATTATTCTTCAATTTGGCTCAGATCGGTCCAGATTTGTATATAGCTGCCATATAGACCGATCTCTCCATTTAAGGTCTTGCGCCCATAAAAGTCGAATGTATGGTCCGATTTTGACAAAATTTGGGACAATGAGTTGTGTTAGGCCCTTCGACATCATTCTTCAATTTGGCTCAGATCGGTCCAGATTTGGATATATCTGACATATAAACCGATCTTTCGACATCGATCTCGATCCGATGTCGCCGAAATTTGGGACAGTGAATTGTATTAGGCCCTTTAACATTATTCTTCAATTTGGCTCAGATCGGTCCAGATTTGGATATAGCTGCCATATAGACCGATCTTCCGATTTTTGGTTTTGGGCCCATAAAAGGCGATGTCGATGTCCGATGTCGCCGAAATTTGGGACAGTGAGTTGTGTTAGGCCCTTCAACATACGTCTTCAATTTGGCCCTGATCGGATCAGATTTGGATATATCTGTCATATAAACCGATCTCCCGATTTATGGTTTTGGGCCCATAAAAGGCGATGTCGATGTCGCCGAAATTTGGGACAGTGAGTTAAGTTAGGCCCCTCGACATCTTTCTTCATTTTGGTCCAGATTTGGATATAGCTGTCATATAGACCGATTTCACGATTTAAGGTTTTAGGCCCATAAAAGTCACATTTATTGTCCGATTTCGCTGAAATTTGGGACAGTGAGTTGTGTTAGGCTCTTCGACATTTTCTGCAATTTGGCCTAGATCGGTTCAGATTTGGGTGTAGCTGCTATATAGACCGAACTCACGATTTAATGTCTTGGTCCCATAAAAGGCACATTAATAATCCAATTTCGCTCAAATTTGACACAGTTGCTTATGTTAGGCTTTTTGAAATCTGTGTCGAATATGGTTAGATCGGACTATATTTGGATATGGCTACCAAAAAGACCAATATTTTGTTCTGCAAAATTAAACAATGATTTGTACTTATTATACAACTCAATATCCATGTCGAATTTGGTCCAAATCGGACTATATTTCCATAAAGCTGCTAAGGGGGCATAAATTATGCATTTTTCACCGGATTCTGAGAAAAGGTGGTTTATGTATACCCGAGATGGTGGGTATCCAAAGTTCAGCCCGGCCGAACTTAACGCCTTTGTACTTGTTTGAGGATACATATTTGATCCCTTCTTCGTTTTTCCAGCTCGAGCAAAATGGGCCTATGGTCTCTTTTGACAAAAGGTATTGAGCTCACAAATGGATAATTTAGTGCCCATCTAAATCGTACCAAATTTGTATATATAAGCCATATTGACCGATCTTTGGATGATGTTTAAGGATTATACATACCAAAATATTTTTTAAATATTAGGAGGCCACCGTAGCGCAGAGGTTAGCATGTCCGGCTATGACGCTGAACGCCTGGGTTCGAATCCTGGCGAGGCCATTTGAAAAAATTTTCAGCGTTTGTTTTCCCCTCCTAACATTTGTGAGGTACTAAGCCATGTAAAACCTCTCTCCACAGAGGTGTCGCACTGCTGCACGCCGTTCGGACTCGGCCATGAAAAGGAGGCCCCTTATCATTGAGCTTAAACTTGAATCGGACTGGACTCATTGACATGTGAGAAGTTTGCCCCTGTTCCTTAGCGGAATGTTCATGGACAAAATTTGCAATTTGCATTTGCAAATATTAGTTAACCTATCTTAAATTCCCCTCTCTCGCTTCCGATCCATGAGAGAATTTGTATGAAATATGTCACATATGAAAAGTGTAGCATTGTCCCATTCATTTGTCTGCCACTTTTTTGTTTTTGTAAACAAAAAAAGTTTATACTCGTATCTTCTACTTTTGCTTCCTTTATCATATTTGTCTGCATGTGAAAGTGTTTATGGTGAGAGATTGTGTCGAAATGTGCTAGCATGGGAATGTGTCTGGCCTTTGTGGGTGTGTGTGCGTGTGTGTGTTAGAAAGTTGTTTGTTGTTGTTGCTAGTGCTTGGGCTCTCAATTGGATGAGTGTGAGTATAGGAGTATGTGGTTGCCACTTGTTATCTGAAGCGGTAAACGAAAAAATACATTTTCTCATATTTTTCAACAGACAAAGAGAGCCGACAAACAATCGGACGGCGAGTGGAGGTGGCAGGAAAATACCAACAAAAGTCCAAACAAAACCAAATAAAAATGGCAAAAAAGTGTAGAAATATCACAACAACACCAACAACAAATATTGTTAAATAAAAACCAACGAGACAGTGCGAACGGCCCAGGGAGTAGCGTAGCATAGCATGGGTTGGACTGGGTGTGGGAGAATAAAAGAACATAGAGCTGGGAAAAATTCAAGTTATTTTCTAGTCACGTAACTATTTAGCCCGGTAGTTATTTGACTTCCGTTTCCGGTTTACGAATGCCGACATGCAAGGGCAGTAGTGTGAAAGCACGACCGACTAGTTGACTGGCTGTTTGACTGTCTGAATAAAAAACAAAAAGCTGCCGGCTCTCAAATATGAGTATTTGTCGCCATTTACCCCTCCTGCTCGCCACAATGTAAGGACGGCGCTTAAAGCATTTGAGAAGGCGGTCTATAAATAACTCGATGACAAGTTGAACATTTGAATGAGTGAGTGAGTGACTAGCTAAGTGACTGAATGAATGACTGTCACACAGCGAAGTTTTGTGTTCCTGTGGGTCCTTTGACATACCCCCGGGGCCAATGGAAGAAAACAAGAGAAACAAAAAACTGATATAAGAAGGAGGGACAAATAGTTTACGTGATTGTTATGTGATTTGGTAAATCTCTTCATATGGCTCTTATTAAATTTCACAAGATATCAACCAAGTTGACACAAAGTGGAAATTTCGCCTTCAGAGTGCCTGTTTGTTGAGTATGATACTAACACGATAACTTAATCGTAATGAAAATACTTTTTGAAACTTTATATGATATGAAATAACTTAGGCGAAGGGTAATTTTGGGGCATTAGGTATGAAATAAGAGAAATTGTCAAATATCATTCTCATAATAACTGTAGTCACTTTTTCTATGACCACCACTATAGGAAGGGCGGTTTACCAATTGAGTTATTCCGATTGCAACACCTCGAAATATTAATAAAATATATATACTCTTGATTATCTCGATATTCTGAGTCGGATTCGAACTGTACTTAAGACAACTGTTGGAGGACATATGGGAAACCATCGTGCATCGAAAATCGAATAAAAAAAGGCTCAAAGAGTATATTCTGGAATTATATCAGGTATTGAACCAATTTGGACCGATTCGTGATACATCGTTGGAGGTCAAAAGTCTTCATACAAATCGGATAAGATCGAATAAGGATTGCGCCCTCTAGAGGTTCTAGAAGTAAAATCAGGCACCGGTTTATATGGGAGCAATATCAGGCTATGAACCTATTTGAGTCATAGATAGCACGGTTTTTGGAAGCAAAACCTAACATGAACCAGTAAGAAAACCTAACATGAACCAGTAAGAAAAAACCTAACATGAACTAGTAACATACTACCCTCGAAATTCGTATCGAATTGGGTTTGGATCGGACAATATCTTGATATAGCCCCCATTTAGACCGATTTCCCGATGTAAGGTCTAGGGCCCATAGAAGCAGCATTTATTACCCGATTTCGTTGAAATTTTGCAAAGTATGGTTCAGATGGGATCATACTTGGATATAGCTGTCATATACACCGATTTCCCGATTTACGGTCTTCCACCCATAAATGGCTTGTTTTTTACCCTATTTCGCTGATTTGGAACTGCGAGTTGCGTAAGGCCCTCGACGTTTGCGCTGGCCTTTGTCTAGATCAGATCATAATTCGATATAGTTGCGGGTTCACAAATGGTTAATTTCCATCGGATTTTTCTTAAATGTAGCTAATATATATACCTGAGATGGTGGGTGCATAAAGTTCGGCACGGCTGAACTTATGCGAGCTCTGTTAAGAAAGTTCATCGCGGGCTAATTTGTTCTCTCATGTATTCAGCGACGAAGCTCGTTTTTTGGCTCAGTGGGTACGGAAATAAGCAGAATTGTCAAATTTCGAGTGAAGATCATCCAGAAGCATTGCAACCAATGCATGCAGAAAAAGCCACAGTTTGGTATGGTTTATGGGCTGGTGGCATCATTGAACCGTACTTCTTCAATGATGATGCGAATCGTTATGTAACTGTGAATGGTGAGCGCTATCGTGAGATGATATCCAACTATTTTTCTGCCCAAAACGCAAGAGATTGACTTGAATGAGATGTGGTTTCAATAAGATGGGGCCACATGCCACACAGCACGCGTAACAATGTACTTATGGAGAGGCAAGTTCGGTGAACATTTTATATCACATTCGGGAATGCTCAATTGGCTGTCTAGATTGTGCGATTTAACGCCTTTAGACCCGCTTCAATTGACGCATTGGAAGACAAAATTGAAGCATTTATTCGTGAAATACCGGTCGAAAAGTTGGACTAGGCGAATGGACCATTTGAGGCGCAGTCACGGTCAACATTTCCATGAAATAAGCTTCAAACATTAAATTATATGAACCGTACTATCAATTGATATGAAGATTTCATACATTTTTATACCCACCATAGACGGATGGGGGTATATTCATTTTGTCATTCCGTTTGCAACACATCGAAATATCCATTTCCGACCCTATAAAGTATATATATTCTTGATCAGCGTAAAAATCTAAGACGATCTAGCCATGTCCGTCCGTCTGTCCGTCTGTCTGTTGAAATCACGCTACAGTCTTTAAAAATAGAGATATTGAGCTGAAATTTTGCACAGATTCTTTTTTGTCCATAAGCAGGTTAAGTTCGAAGATGGGCTATATCGGACTAAATCTTGATATAGCCCCCATGTAGACCGATCCGCCGATTTAGGGTCTTAGGCCCATAAAAGCCACATTTATTATCCGATTTTGTTGAAATTTGGGACAGTGAGTTGTGTTAGGCCCTTTGACATTCTTTGTCAATTTGGCTCAGATCGGTCCAGATTTGGATATAGCTGCCATATAGACCGATCCTCCGATTTAGAGTCTAAGGCCCATAAAAGCTACATTTATGGTCCGATTTCGCTGAAATTTGGGACAGTAAGTTGTGTCGAGCCCTCCGACATCCTTCTTCAATTTGGTCCAGATCGGTTCAGATTTGGATATAGCTGCCATATAGACCGATCCTCCGGTTTAGGGTCTTAGGCCCACAAAAGCCACATTTATTATCCGATTTTGATGACATTCGGGGCAGTGAATTGTGTAAGGCCCATCGACATCCTTCGTTAATTTGGCTCAGATCGGTCCAGATTTGAATATAGCTGCCATATAGATCGATCCTCCGATTTATGGTGTAAGGCCCATGACAGCCACATTCATTATCCGATTTTGCTGAAATTTGGGACAGTGAGATGTGCTAGGCCCTTTGACATATTTCTTCAATTTGGTCCAGATCGGCTCAAATTTGAATATAGCTGCCATATAGACCGATTTCTTGATTTATGGTTTTGGGCCCATAAAATGCTCATTTATTGCCCGATGTCTCCGAAATTTGGAACAGTGAGTTAAGTTAAGCCCCTTGACATACTTCTGCAAAATCGCACAGATCGGCCCAGATTTGGATATAGCTGCCATATAGACCGATATCTAGGTTTTAGGTTTTGGGGCCATAAAAAACGCATTTATTGTCCGATGTCGCTGAAATTTGAGACAGTGAGTTTGTTTAGGCTCTTCGACGTCCTTCTTCAATTTTGCCCAGATCGGTCCAGATTTGAATATAGCTGCCATATAGACCGATCTCTGGATTTAAGGTTTAGGGCCCATAAAAGAGGCATTTATTGTCCGATTTCGCCGAAATTTGGGACAGTGCTTAGTGGTAGGCTCTTCGACACGTTTATGCAACTTGGCCCAAATCGGTCCAGATTTGGATATAGCTGCCATGTAGACCGATATCTCGATTTAAAGTCTTGGCCCCATAAAAGGCGCATTTATAATCCGATTTCACTGAAATTTGACACAGTGACTTATGTTCGGCTTTTCGACATCCGTGTCGTATATAGTTCAGATCGGTATAAGGCATATGAGTATAAGGTATGAAATTTTCAACGAATTTTGATGAAAGGTGGTTTATATATATACCCGAGGTGGTGGGTATCCAAAGTTCGGCCCGGCCGAACTTAACGCCATTTTACTTGTTCTGTTTCTAATGTGTTTTATTTGACAAACTTTCCTATAGCTCATAAAAAATCACCCTTTATATTGTTTTCTGAAAAACCTATTGAAAAGTCATAATTAAAATGAATTTGTTTTTTCGTTGCTACTATTTCCAAAGTGATGCATTGCCATGTATTCGTTTCGGCTATGAAATGCCTTTCACATACTTCTCTCAACAATTTTTGTTAGTGTTTCATGTTTTCTTGTGTGCTTTGTGTTGTTGTGACATTGGCATCCAGCTCCAGTTGACATGTCACATTTTTATAGTAACAATTACTCTGTCCTGCTGTCCTATATCACTGTCTATCTGATTTCATTTTCAATTATTTCATGATTGATAAAGGCGGTCAATGTGTCATGACCAGAAACGATTTTCCAAAGTACTGCAACAACACCACGGACAAATACATGGACACCAATATAAAACAAGTCAAAGTGTGCTAAGTTCGGCCGGGCCGAATCTTATATATCCTCCATTATGGATCGTGTCGGACAAGTTCTTTGCCCGGTGTATTTGTATAGGCAATAATAGAATAATGGATAAGAAATGAACGTCTTAGGAGAAGTCGCTATGCAAAATTTCAGCCAAATCGCATAAGAACTGCTCTCTCCAGAGGCTTAAGAAGTATAATCGGGAGATAGGTTTATATGGGAGCTATATCTGGTTATCAGGCCATCGTTGCGCAGGGGTTAACATGTCCGCCTATGCCACTGAACGCCTGGGTTCGATTGCTGGCGAGAATATCATAAAAATTTTCAGCGGTGGTTTGTCGCTCCTAATGCTGGCGACATTTGTGAGGTACTATGCTATGTAAAAACTTCTCCACAAAGAGGTGTCGTACTGCGGCACGCCTTTCGGACTCGCGCTATAAAAAGGAGGCCTCCTATGATTGAGTTTAAAACTTGAATCGGACAGCACTCATTGAAATGTGAGAAGTTTGTCCCTGTTCCTTAATAGAATGTGCATGGGCTAATTTGCAATATCAGGTTAAAGCCCGTCTTGGACCATACTCGGAGCATACTCGGAGCATACTAGGTCTTGGACCATATGTGACTTAAAAACTCCAATGTGGAGAACGGTTTATATGGCATTTATATCAGATTATCGACCGATTTAAACTATACTTAGAGCAGTTGCTTTCTGCGGACAGACAGACGGACGGACATGGCTTAATCGACTAAGAATATCAAGACGATCAAGTATATATAAACTTTGTTGGGTCTCAGATCAATATTTCGTTGTGTTACAAACGGAATGACGAGATTAGTATACCCCCATCCTATGGTGGAGGGTATAAAAAAAAAAGACAAAACGTCACCAAACAAAATAAAATACACAAATTTGTCTTTTATATGTCAACAACAATGAGTCATTGATAAGGACACTTAGTTGCACACCCACTCCAACTTATAAAAATCGAATACTCATACAACTACTCAGCCCATATATGGACAATTGTTTGTCTATGCATATGCATATCCTTAGGGGCTATGCTTAGCATGAATATGTAGCTGGATGGGTGTGCTGCAACTTGATCTATTGACACAAATAATTTAAAAAGAGAGGACGATATGACTTAATTATGCCATTGCCCCCCCCCAAAAGCCATTGAGTGGGGCGTGGGGAGTTGGAAAAATAAAACCAAACCATCGCTTGGTTATGAGGGCCCAAATGAAGATGAGAACATAGTGGAACACATTTTGTTATCTCTTCACCAACCTACCCGTTAGTATTATTTGTCCGGCATACACATAAAAAAAGTGAAAAGTTTTTCCCCAGTTTTCGGTAATAGATTTAAATTACACTCATGTGAATTTTTCGCATACCTATATTGGGAGCTCAGTACACATATGATTAGTCGGATTGTTGTCTTACAGGCGTGTCAGCAGGAGCAACAAATATGTAATTGAAGCAGAAATCACTACAATGATGTATTCTCCAAATTGCAAGTAAGGCATAAAAAAAAGTTTTAAGGAACCTTATCAAAAAAGTCCAATCAACATAAAGGGTAAAGTAGCAGGGAAGTGAGAACATGAATTGTTGAAGGCAACATTTGACAGCGTTCGGCGTCATAGGCGGACAATGCTAACCTCTACGCCATGGTGGCCTCAAGCCTCAAGCTACAGATATATCCCAGGGATTTGTAAAGCGCACGAGCTTGCGAGACTAGGAACTACCTTACACATTCCAGGGATACTGGAATCTGTGGGTATGCCTTTAGCGACATTGGTCTTAGTTTTCAGGACCAGGTTCGAAGGACAACGAATGATGGATGGTCCAATGTGTGGCCTAATCTAGATCTGAAGAGATCTACCGCTTTGCTTTCACTGACAAGAACAGACGTCTCAGTCATTGTGTGCGTCATGACAGGTCACTGTCTAATCGGAAAACATGAAGGATGCCAGTAGAGACTTTTGCAAAAGATGTGACGACATCGAGAAAAATATACCAAATAATACCTTTTATGTGTGTGTCCCGCAATGGCAGTCAGAAGGAGTTCCACTTAAGGTTCTCATTCTTTGAGAACCTGTCTGATTTAGTGGATGTGAGCATTTGGAAGTTATTGGGCTTTTTAAAGCGATCTGGATGGTTCAACGGCAGGGATTAGAAGGCATCTTCCTTATTCTGTTACTGTGGTATCACAATGGACGAAAACGTCTAAGAGAGTCTGATGGCAGAGTGCCACTTTAACCTAACCTTTGCCATACGCTTCTTGGCATTCCTACTGAGTATGGTCAATATAGGACTATATTTAGATGTAGCTATCATGTAAACCGATTTCCCGATAAAAAGTCTGAACCTCATAAAAGCCCTTTTTATTACCCGATTTCGCTGAAATTTTAAACCGTGGGTAGTTTTAGGTCTCCCGACATCCGCCCCAAATATGGTTTGGATCAAACTACATTATATCATTAAAAAATAGTCTCGGTTTCAGGGATACTGCTGTTGAAAATGTCCTACTGCAGCACATTGTCATTATTTCAACTTAATTAACTTTTAAACTTTTATTCTGGTGCTGCCATATAATAAAGCTTTTACGGGCTTCAGACCCTTTATCGGGAGATCGGTCTATATGGCAGCTATATCTAAATATAGTCCGATCTGAACAATATTTGGGTCATATAACCAACTATTTAAAATTTCAGCGAAAGTGGGCAATAATTAAAGCTTTTATGGCCTTCAGAACCTTTATCGGCAGATCGGTCTATATGGCAGCTATATCTAAATATAGTCCGATCTAAACCATATTTAGGTTCGAAGCTGAGAGGGCTAAAGCGACTCACTCTTTCAAATTTCAGCGAAATTGGTTAAAAAATAAAGCTGTTATGGTCTTCATACCCTTTATCGGGAGATCGGTCTATATGGCAGCTCTATCTAAATATGGTCGGATCTGAACCATACTTAAGTCAAATGTCGGGAGGTTTAAAATAACCAACAATTTCAAATTTGAGCGAAATTGATCAATAAATAAAGCTTTTATGGGTTTCAGACCCTTTATCGGCAGATCGGTCTATATGGCAGCTATATCTAAATATAGTCCGATCTGAACCATATTTGGGTCGATATCGGGAGGCCTTAAACTACACACTGTTAAAAATTTCAGCAAAATTGGATGGACGGGTCTGCAGAGACGCAGGCTTTCTTTCCTGGGACCCGGACTGGAACAAAGCAAGTGCTCAATAGTCTCCTTCTCATCCTCATCGACGCAACTCCTACAGAAATCATTGTGCGGTATCCCCATGCGCGCCATCATCCGGCCTATGGCACAGTGCCCGGTTATGACCCCTGTCAAAGTACTCATCGACCTCTTATCGAACGCCAGCAATTTCCCTATAGTATGGCCAAGATCGGGCTATAATTCGATACAGCTGTCATATAAACCGATCTGCCGATTTAGGGGCCCATAAAAAGGGAATTAATTATCCGAATTCGCTGAAATTTGTCACAGTGACCTATGTTAGGTTTTGCGACATCTGTGCCTTATATCGTTCCGATCGGTTTATATTTGAATATATTGGGTTGCCCAAAAAATAATTGCGGATTTTTCATATAGTCGGCGTTGACAAATTTTTTCACAGCTTGTGACTCTGAAATTGCATTCTTTCTTCTGTCAGTTATCAGCTGTTACTTTTAGCTTGCTTTAGAAAAACCAATAGCTGCCTTATAAACCAATATCGCGTTTTCATACCTTGGGCCCATAAAAATATCGTTTAATACAAAATTTCGCGGAAACTTGGTACAGTGAGCTATGTTAGGCCCTTCGACATCCGCGTTCAATATGGTCACCATCGGTCTATATTAAAATATAGGTGCAAAAGAGTCCGATCTCCAGATTAATGGTCTTGAGCTAATAAAGAGCGCATTTATTACAAGTACCGCTTACATTTTTTATAGTGCTTAAATTTGTCATACCTCTTTTCGGTGTAGGTCGGTTGGGATTGTAAATGGGCCATATCGGTTCATGATTTGATATTGCTGTCATATAAACCGATCTTCTTGAGCCTCTAGAGGGCGCAATTCTTATCCGATTGGAATGAAATTTTGTTTTATTATCATATCCAACAACTATGTTAAATATGATTCAAATCGGTTCATAATATGGTATAGTTGTCATATAAACCGAACTTGAATCTCGACTTCTTGTGCCACTAGAGGGCGCAATTCTTATCCTATTTGGCTGAAATTTGACCTGAGGTGATTTGTTATGATTTCCAACAACTGTGCTATGTATAGTTCAAATCGGCCTACAACCTAATATAGTTGCCATATAAACTGATATGGGATCTTGACTTCTTGAGCCTCTAGGGGGTGCTATTATTATCCAATTGGCTGAAGTTTTGCATTTTGCCCTAGTGTTGCATCAACTATTGTGTATGGTCCGATCTCCGATTATATTTTTTAAGCCTCTAGATGGCGCTATTCTTATCCTATTTGGCTGAAATTTTGCACAATGGCTTCTCCCATGACCTTCCACATATGTGTCAAATATGTTCTGAATCGGTCTGTAGCCTGATACAGCTTCCATATAAACCAATCTCCTGATTTTACTTCTTGAGCCCCTAAAGGGCGCAATTCTTATCCGAAGTGGATGAAATTTTACACAACGAATTCTATTATGGTCTTCAAGATTTAATTCGGTCCGAATCGGTCCATAAATTGACAAAGCTCCAAGATTATAGCAATTTTAATCCATTTGTGTGTCTAAAAAGAGATCCCAGACAAAGAACCCCCACAAATGCCATGCATGGTGGAGTTCGGTCGGGCCGAACTTTGGATACCCATCACCTCGGTATATAAGTAAGCCACCTTTCGTCATAATACGGTGTTAAATGTATAAATATTAAAAATGCATTTACTTTCTTTTAAAAAATCAGCAATTACTTTTTGGGCAACCCAATATATGCCCCCATAGCATCTATACCGAAAAATGGCTCAATTTGGACCAAATTCGACATGGACATTGAGTGGCCCAATAAGTACAAGTCATTGTTCGATTTTGTAGAACAAAATATTGGTCTTTTTGGTAGCCATATCCAAATATAGACCGATCTTAACCATATACGACACGGATGAGTCAAATTTCACTGAAATCGGAATATAAATGTGCCTTTTATGGGGCCAAAACCTTAAATCGAGAGATCGGTCTATATGGCAGCTATATCCAAATCTGGACTGATCTGGGTCAAATTAAAAAAGGATTTTGAAGGGCATAACACAACTCACTGTCCCAAATTTCGGCAACATCGGACAATAAATATGCCTTTTATGGACCCAAGACCTTAAATCGAGATATCGATCTGTATTGCAGCTATATCCAAATCTAAACAGATCTGGACCAAATTGAAGAAGAATGTCGGAGGGCTCAACACAACTCACTGTCCCAAATTTCGGCTATATCGGACAATAAATGCGTCTTTTATGGGCCTAAGACCCTAAATTGACGGATCGGTCTATATGGCAGCTATATCCAAATCTGGACCGATCTGGACCAAATTGCAAAAAGATGTCGAAGGGCCTAACACAACTCACTGTCCCAAATTTCAGCAAAATTGGATAATAAATGTGGCTTTAATGGGCGTAAGACCCTAAATCGGCGGATCGGTCTATATAGGAGCTATATGAAGATATAGTTCGATGTAGCCCATCTTCGAACTTAACCTGCTTTGGACAAAAAAAGATTCTGTGCAAAGTTTCAGCTCAATATCTCTATTTATAAACACTGTGGTGTGATTTTAACAGACAGACGGACGGACATGGCAAGACCGTCTTAGATTTTTACGCTGATCAAGAATATATATACTTTATAGGGTCGGAAATGGATATTTCGATGTGCAAACGGAATGACAAAATTAATATACCCCCATCCTTCGGTGATGGGTATAAAAAGTCCCTATTACTACGAATTAACTTAACTTTGACCGCAGCCAATGGAGAGAGCTGCAATTTTGAAGCTTGCACAAATGATCGGTGTTGGTTGGTTGGTTGGTTATTCACTCCTAATGCTGGCGACATATGAGAGGTACTAAGCTTCTCAGCAAAGAGGTGTCAGACTGCGGCACGCCGTTCAGACTCGTCTATAAAAAGGAGGATCCTTATCATTGAGCTCGAACTTGAATCGGACAGCACTCATTGGCATGTGAGAAGTTTGCCCACATTATTTAATGAAATGTTCAAATGGGCAAATTTGCATTTTTGATCGGTGTCCTTAAAGAGCACGATAGGAAGAAAAAAATTAATATTGCAAGCAGTTGTAAACCAAATTATTTTATCTGATTCAATATTTTCTTTCTGCCAAATACAACTTCATTTCTAATATACTTAGCTTATTGCAATGAAAGGGGATACCAAATGCAGTTGCTTACTTAACTTTGCTTTGTTGTTGGCTACACTCAGGCCTTCAATTAAGAGTAAATGTTTGCATAGGACTGTTGCCTGTTGCCTTAGTGCTTAAGGGAAACTATGCCTGGCTTCAAGACATGGGTGTTTGAGGGGCTATTGGGTGTAAAATGGTATTTTGACATGCAAATGGGTGCAGTTTAATCGTTTTTCTATTCATACCCATAGATATTTTGTTTATGTATTTGTGTGTATGGATTAAGCCCTTCACACACATGCAGATAAGGTTATCAAGCACACCACCCACACACACACACACATCTGCTTGTGTGCGAGTGCTAGAGCATTTATCAGTGGGTACATTTGTACTCAATGTGGAGAACATTTGTCTAAGTCGGTCGGTTGGTTGCATTGGTCCAGACTTGGTTTGGTTTGTTACGATATGCCATGGTTTTGTTGGCAGTTGTAGCTGCTTTACAAACTATTACCCTTTGGGGCATTTGAGTCGGAGTTAGTTGTGGTATTTTTCGATATGCTCTCATGGCTAAGAGCCTTATGCGGTGCGTCTATGTTGCAACTATTCCTGCTCTTGCTTTGGCCACAATGACTGCATTTTCAATGGTTTGGGTTTTGTTTTTGAGTTGAAATCGTAACTGCAATGAGTCTGTGCTGATACTGCTTCTCTTAGCTTTAATGTATGTAAAGTTGGTAATATTCTGGTTACAAAAATTTCCGTTTTTGCTATGCCAGGGAAAAAAGAGAGAATTGAAATGCATCTCTCGGGCGGAACAGTGAGCTAAATGCCAAAAATTAGAAATAACCAGTAAAGAAAACAAAATTCAGGCGGTGCCGACTGTATGATAACCTATCAGTACAAAGTGGGAGATATATCTACTTCTGAACCAATTTGATGGGCCTCGGCGGATGTTTTCAGATGGGGTATTAAACAATCCGTATCAAATTCCACGCAAATATGTTCAAACTGTAATAAATTCACAGTTTGGTGCGGCTTATGGGCTGGTGGCATCATTGGACCGTACTTCTTCAAAGATGATGCGAATCGTAACGTAATCGTGAATGGTGAGCGCTACCGTGAGATGATATCCAACTTGTTTTTGCCCAAAATGCGAGAGCTTGACTTGCATGAGATGTGGTTTCAACAACAAGGGGCCACATGACACTCAGCATGCGTACTTACTGAGAGGCGAGTTCGGTAAACATTTTATTTCACCTTCGGGACCGGTTAATTGGCCGCCGATTAACCGCTTTAGACTATATTTTGTGGGGCGATGTTAAAGCTCATGTCTGTATAGACATGAGCCCACTTCAATTGATGCATTGAAGAAATGGCCGAAATGTTGGAAAGGGTATGCCAAACTTGGACTAAGCGGATGAACCATTTGAGATGCATGATTTGAACCGATTTCGACCAAACTCTATAGATATTGTGGTAGTAGTCGGGGAAAGCGTTGTGGAAAATGTTGTCAAGATTGGTCAATAAAGGGGCTTGCTGTGGCTCTAGAAGTCAAAATCTGGCCATATACATGCATGGGACCTATATCTAAATCTGAACCGATTTCTATGAAATTCACCAGTTATATTAGGAGTCATAAGAAAATTCTTCGTGCCAAATTTTGAGAGAATCGGTTAACATATGACCACTTTACTACAATATTTCTCAAAATCGGACGAACACATATATGGGAGCTATATCTAAATCTGAACCGATTTCGACCAAATAGCGGTAGTCGTCGAAGGAAGCGTTGCACAAAATTTTGGCAACTTTGGTCAATAAGTGCGCATGCAATGGCTCTAGGAGTTAAAATCGGGCGATAAATATATAGATGAGAGCTATATCTAAATCTGAACCGATTTCTATGAAATTAATCATTAATGTTAAGTGTCATAACAATCTTTCCTGCCAAGTTTCGACAGAATCGGTTTACAAATGAGCACATCATTGACATATGTTCCTAAATCGGAGGATCGGTCTATATGGCAGCTATATCCAAATCTGGACCGATTTGGCCAAATTGAAGAAATATGTTGAAGAGCCTAACACGACTCACTGTTCCAAATTTCAGCAAAATCGGATAATAAATGTGGCTTTTATGGGCCTAAGACCATAAGTCGGCGGATCGGTCTATATGAGGGCTATATAAAATCTGAACCGATCTGGGCCAAATTGAGGAAGAATGTCGAAGGGAGTAACACAACTCACTGACGTAAATTTCAGAAAAGTCGGACAATAAGTATGACTTTTTTGGGCCCAGGACTTTAAATCAAGATATCGGTTAATATGACAGCTATATCCAAATTTGGACCGATGTCGAAGAGCCTAACACAACTATCTGTTCCAAATTTCGACGAAATCGGACAATAAATGCGCCTTTTATGGTCCAAAACCTTAAATCGAGAGATCGGTCTATATGACAGATATATCCAAATCTGATCCGATCTGAGCCAAACTGAAGAAGAATGTCGAAGGGCCTAACACAACTCCCTGTCCCAAATTTCGGCGCCATCGGACAATAAATGCGCCGTTTATGGGTAAAAAAACTTAAATCGCGTGATCGGTCTATATGACAGCAATATTCAAATCTAAACCGATCTGAGCTAAATTGGAGAGGAATGTCGATGGGCCTAACACAACTCACTGTTCCAAATTTCGGCGAAATCGGACAATAAATTCGTCTTTTATAGGCCCAAAACCTTAAATGGAGAGATCGGGCTATATGGCAGCTATATCCAAATCTGGACCGATCTGTACCATATTGCAGAAAGATGTCGAAGGGCCTAACTTAACTCACTGTTCCAAATTTTGGAGACATCGGACAATAAATGTGCCTATTATGGCTCCTAAACCTTAAATCGAGAGATCGGTCTATATGACAGATATATTAAAATTTTGATCGACCTGGGCCAAATTCAAGAAGGATGTCGAATTGCCTAACAGAACTCACTGTCCTAAGACCCTGAAACGGCGGATCGGTCTATATGGGGGCTATAACCAAATCTGGACCGATCCGAGCTAAATTAACGAAGGACGTGGAAGGGCCTAACATAACTCACTGTACCAAATTTCAGCAAAATCGGATAATAAATGCACCTCTTATGGGCACAAAGCCCTAAATCGAGAGTTCCAAATCCAAATTTGGACCGATCTGGGCCAAATTGAAGAAAAATGTCGACTGGCCTAACACAACTCACTTTCCCAAATTTCAGCAAAATCGGATAATTAATGTGGCTTTAATGGGCCTAGACCCTAAATCGGCAGGTCGGTCTATATGGGGGCTATATCAAGATATAGTCCGATATAGCTCATCTTCGAACTTAACCTGCTTATGGACAAAAAAAGAATCTGTACAAAGTTTCAACTCAATATCTCTATTTTTAAAGACTGTAGCGTGATTTCAACAGACAAACGGACGGACATGTTTAGATCGTCTTAGATTTTTACGCTGATCAAGAATATATATGCATGTGTTGCAAACGATGTGTTGCAAACGGAATGACAAAATGAATATACTCCCATCCTTCGGTGGTGGGTATAAAAACTAACCTCGAAAAAGAATATCTAAGTTAGAAATTCTATGCAACTTTCAAAATTTCTAATTTTTATACCCTCCACCATAAGATGGGGGGTATACTAATTTCGTCATTCTGCTTGTTACTACTCGAAATATTCGTCTTAGACCCCATAAAGTATATATATTCTTGATCGTCGTGAAATTTTATGTCGATCTAGCCATGTCCGTCCGTCTGTCCGTCCGTCCGTCTGTCGAAAGCACGCTAACTTCCGAAGGAGTAAAGCTAGCCGCTTGAAATTTTGCACAAATACTTCTTATTAGTGTAGGTCGGTTGGTATTGTAAATGGGCCATATCGGTCCATGTTTTGATATAGCTGCCATATAAACCGATCTTGGGTCTTGACTTCTTGAGCCTCTAGAGTGCGCAATTCTTATCCGATTGGGATGAAATTTTTCACTACGTGTTTTGTTATGATATCCAACAAATGTGCGAAGTATGGTTCAAATCGGTTTAGAACCTGATATAGCTGCCATATAAACCGATCTTGGGTCTTGACTTCTTGAGCCTCTAGATTAAGCAATTCTTATCCAATTGAAATGAAATTTTGCACGACGTGTTTCGTTATTATATCCAACAACTGTGCCAAGTATGGTTCAAATCGGTCCATAACCTTATATAGCTGCCATATAAACCGACCTGGGATCTTGACTTCTTGAGCCTCCAGAGGTCGCCTGAAATTTTGTACGACGGATTCTCTCATGACCATTAACATACATGTTTATTATGGTCTGAATCGGTCTATAGCCCGATACAGCTCCCATATAAATCGATCTCTCTATTTTACTTCTTGAGCCCACAAAGAGCGCAATTCTTATTCGAATTGGCTGACATTTTACAGGTCTCCAACATATAATTTAATTGTGGTCCAAACCGGACCATATCTTAATATTGCTCTAATCGCAGAGCAAATCTTTTCTTATATCCTTTTTTTTGCCTAAGAAGAGATGCCGGGAAAAGAACTCGACAAATGCGATCCATGGTGGAGGGTATATAAGATTCGGCCCGGCCGAACTTAGCACGCTTTTACTTGTTTACCATACCACGGTCCTAAGTTGGCTCATGTCTGGTACTGTGTCCCCACCTATGTGCCGGTGTCTGTGAACCAAAAAAGCCGGGCAATGACATAGGAAATGCTCCAACGTGTCATCATTTTCCCCACATGCCATCTCTTGCCGCACCTGCTAACTTCCTTTCAGTAATAGTCTCGTCTTCTCACGATCCGGATTTCCTCATACGATTTTCGTCATCCTACCGACCGTTTCGCTGTTCGACAGTTCGTCTTCCACGCCCTTAACTTGGACTTTGTCGACCCGAAAGGTTGCGGGTTAACCAAGTTTTTCGATGACAGTCATCTGGCCTGCCCTATTTCATTCCCCCTTAATACGCTATGGCCCGATACCCAAACGATACGGATTGTGCCATCCTCTAAGAAGGTGTTAATCTCCTTCTTATATTCCAAGACTTTTCGTGACCTTACAGTCCTGATTGTTATTACCCTGATGGCCAGTTTACTGTCCTTAAAGATGTTCACACTCGATGTTCTCGTGTTAAAACCATACCACCTCCCACATTCCGTGCTCACCGGTATCTCCGCCTGCATGATCCTATTATGGTCCGGTAGTCTAAAACATATCTCAATCCCTGTGTTCTTAATGTAGACCTCCAGGCATACACTGTCCTCTAGCTTTGATACATCTTGCAGCATGATCTTCCAGATGGCAATACCAGAGTTCCGTCAATCTAAGACTGTGCCGCAGGCAGCAGTGCCACGCACTCGACCTAAAGTGTCATCTCAGCTATCCTATCGGAAACCTTTTCCCTTCCTTTCAGGTTCTCTACGTTATTAAGATTTTGTATTTAATAAACATTTTTGGAACTCTATGACATTTTTTTTTAAATTTTGTGTTGAGAGAAAATGAAATTTGCCTTTAAGAAAGAAAGAAATTTGTCTTTAAGAAATATTGCCCAAATTTTCTATGAGGAAAAAATTGCAATAAAATTTTGTTTCCCCCCCAAATACTGTGTCTATATGTATGTGATACTCATAACAATGTTTGACTTCTATGGATTTACCAACACAAACCTTACAGCAAATGCAAAAGCAATATCACTATCAACGCCTGCAACTTCTGCTTGAAAACAACATCATCAGTTGTAGTCTTATGGAGAATTGTATAGCTAAAGCTGCAACACTGCAGCATCATCATGGTGCTACACCACAATTGACCATAAAGTCAAATTTTGGCTCTTGCCTTCTACCATTCTTCCATGACCCCCACCCCGAAAAATCTAGAGGCACAATGTTGCACTTAAGAGATGCAACATTGCCAAAAAAAAAAAGAAGACAGGAATGGTATTGCTTACCAAGCCTTTTGCCACGGGCTAAGGAAAACACCAACAATAAAAACCCCAGCTTCGTAGTATCATTTATGAAAGATTCTATCCTCTGGAACACTTACAGAAAGTGTTGATTTGAATTAAAGGCTAACTCTACTCTGGTGAGCCATTTGCTTAGCCAAGCAAATCAGGCGCAAGACAAATCGAAACCATCTGGCGAAGGAGCTGGCTATGGAACTCGTTACAGATTAGAAGGCACAGGCTGACAATAAAGAGATTATGGAAACAAAGTTTGATAATAGCCCGCAGGTGTGTTTATCATCCGATGGAGAATAGATTCTTAATGGTCGAGCTTTCAATGTCCTTTTAATGGAAAATCGTAAGGTGTAACAAGTAAAAAGGCATTAAGTTCGGCCGGGCCGAATCTTATATACCCTCCACCATGGATCTCTAGGCAAACAAAGAATAATGAATAAGAACTGTTCTGCTATTGGAGCTATATTAAGTTATAGTCTGATTCGGACCATAAATGAATTGAATGCTGAACATTGTAGAAGTCATTGCATAATATTTCAGTTCATTCGCATGAGGATTGCTCGTTGTAGCGGCTCAAGAAGCAAGATCGGGAGGTCGGTTTATATGGGAGCTGTATCAAGCTCTAGATCGATTCAGAACATATTGAACCCGTATGTTGAAGGTCATGGGAGAAGCCGTTGTACAAAAGTTTTGCCGAATCGTATAAGAATTGCGCCCTTAAGAGGCTCAAGAAGTCAAGATCCCAGATAGGTTTATATGGCAGCTATATCAGGTTATGAACCGATTTGAACCATACTTAGCGCAGTTGTTGGAAGTGATACCAAAATCCAACGTGCAAAATTTTAGTGAAATCGGATGAGAATTGTGCCCTCCAGCGGCTCAAGAATTCAAGATCCAAGATCGGTTTATATGAACAGGTTATGAACCGATTTGAACCATACTTAGCGTAGTTGTTGGAAGTGATACCAAAACACAACGTGCAAAATTTGAGTCAAATTGGACGAGAATTACGCCATCTAGAGGGTCAAGAAGTCAGGACCTCAGATCGGTTTATATGGCAGCTAATCAGGTTATAAACCGATTTAAACCATACTTAGCGCAGTTCAGTCAAGTATAATATAGTCATAATGGGTCTAATGGAGTTTTTGAGGGGTGGCGTGACCCCCTATACTTTGATCTGATTTTCTACACCAGATTCGAAATCTACTCCCGAATACCGGTCATTTGAGCCCCATATTGAAATGATCGTCCAATATGTCTGTTTGGGGAAGTTTTGGGGTTGGGGCGGCCCGATGGGTACTCATACTCGATTTTAATACCATATTCGTATTCTTCTCTCCAATACCTTTCATTTGATACAAAAATTGCGGTTTCCAGGGGCTCAGGAAGTCAAATCGCTATATCTAAATCTGAACCGATTTTTTAAGAACGGTAACAAAACAATCCGTGCCAAATTTTGTGCAGATCGGTTGAAAATTTTAGCTTCTACGGTCATTTATAGGCAAATCGGGCGATATATATCTATATAGGTGATGCAGATCATTTGAAAATTGTAGTAACTACGACCATTTAAGTGCAAATCGGGCGATACATGTATATGGGAACTATTGGATTGCCCAAAAAGTAATTGCGGATTTTTCATATAGTCGGCGTTGACAAATTTTTTCACAGCTTGGGACTCTGTAATTGCATTCTTTCTTCTGTCAGTTATCAGCTGTTACTTTTAGCTTGCTTTAGAAAAAAAGTGTAAAAAAGTATATTTGATTAAAGTTCATTCTGAGCTTTATTAAAAATGCATTTACTTTCTTTAAAAAAATCCGCAATTACTTTTTGGGCAACCCAAAATATCTAAATCTGAACTGATTTTTACCAAAGTCGATAGCGTTCATCCTTCAATCAAAAAAGTGATATGTGCAAATAATAATGCAACATAAATGAATGCAAAACAATAAATACGATCTGCACTGATTACAAAAATACATGAACTTACAGACGGGCATGGCTAAATCGAATCAGAAAGTGATTTTGAGTCGATCGGTATACTTATCAATGAGTCTAGCTCTTCTCCTTCTTAGCGTGACAAACTTTTAATACCCTGTACCACAGTGGTGATGTAGGGTATAAAAACAGAAAACCTGCTGAAAATGCGACTGCATTAATTTCATGCTAAAAAATTGCCGCTGTTTCCGTACGGTTATAAATTCATCAGAAATTTGAAAATTGCGTCTTAACTTGAACCGTGCAGTGGAGCGGCCTAGGGATCCCAACAAAGTCGACTTTCGACTAATCGGTTAGGCGACTTTTTGTGTAAAAAAGTCGAAGTCAACTTTCAATGATTATCAAGTAAAAAGGCGTTAAGTTCGGCCGGGCCGAACTTTGCATACCCACCACCTCGGGTATATGTGTAAACCACCTTTAGTCAAAATCCGGTTATGCCCCATAGAAGCTCTATCGAAATATGTTCCGATTTGGACCAAATATTTATAAAAACAAGTCATTGTTTAATTGTGTATAACAAAATATTGGTCTTTTAAGTAGCTATATCTAAAAATAAACCGATCTGAACCATATACGACACGGATGACGAAAAGACTAACATAAGTCACTTTTTGAAATTTCAGTGAAATCGGATTATAAATGCGCCTTTTATGGGGGCAAGACTTAAAATCGAGATATCGGCAGCTATATCCAAATATGGACCGATGTGGTATATCCAAATCTGGACCGATCTGGGCCAAATTGAAGAAGAATGTCAAAGGGCCCAACACAACTCACTGCCCCAAATTTTGGCAAAATCAGACTATAAATGCGCCTTTTGTGGCCCCAAAACCTCAAACCGAGAGATCGGTCTATATGGCAGCTATATCCAAATCTGGACCGATCTGGGCCAAATTGAAGAATTTTGGTAAAATCGGAAATAAATGCGCCTTTTATGGACCTAGGACCTTAAATCGAGAGATCGGACTATATGGCAGCTATATCCAAAACTGGACCTATATTTGCCGTATTGCAGAAATATATCGAAGGACTTAACTTAGCTCACTGTTCCAAATTTCGGCGACATCGGACAATAATTGCCCCTTTTATGGGCCCAAAACCTCAAACCGAGAGATCGGTCTATATGGCAGCTACATCCAAATCTGGACCGATCTGAGCCAAATTGATATGAAATCGGATAATAAATGTGTTTTTTATGGACCTAAGACCCTTAATCGGTGGATCTGTCTATATGGCAGCTATATCCAAATCTGGACCGATCTAGCATTTGATTGGTTTCCTTTATCGCGATTTAATTTTCAACCAAGAAAAATTATCAGAAGGAGATGTCAAATGGATTATGGTGCTTTACAGACATTCTAACTAGAGTAAGTTGTAAAGCACACATCAGAATTTGAACAGGGCATTAAAAAATGGTCTAAAGCCGGACAATACCCTGCAATGGAATTCTCAATAAGATTTTAAGACCAAACAAGTAAAAGCGTGCTAAGTTTGGCCGGGCCGAATCTTATATACCCTCTACCATGGATCGCATTTGTCGAGTTTTTTCCCGGTATCTCTTTTAAGAAAAAACAAAGGATAAATGAAAAGAATTACTTTAACAATTGAATTGAATGTTGGAGACCATAGTAGAAGTATATGTGTAAAATTTCAGCCAAATCGAATAAGAATTGGGCCTTTTAGGGGCTCAAGAAGTAAAATAGAGAGATCGGTTTATAGGGGAGCTTTATCAGGCTAAAGACTGATTCAGACCATATTTGATACGTATGTTGGAGGTCATGGAAAAAGACGTTGTACAAATTTCAGCCAAATTGGATAATAATTTGGCCTTTTTAAGGCTCGAGAAATCAAGATCGCAGATTGGTCTATATGGCAGCTATATCAGGTTAAAGACCGATTTGAACCATATTTGGTACAGTTGTTGGAAGTCATAACGAAACAACTCGTGCAAATCCAAATCGAAATCCAAATCGGATAGGAATTGCGCCCTCTAGTGGGTAAAAAAGTCCAGATTCAAGATCGGTTTATATGGCAGCTATATCAGATTATGGACCGATTTAAACCATACTTAGCACAGTTGCTAGAAGTCATAACTTAACTGCCGTACAAAATTTTAGCCCAATCGGATACGAATTGCGCCCTCTAGAGGCTCAAGAAGTCAAGACCACAGATGGGTTATATGACAGCTATATCAGGTTATGGACCGATTTGAACCATACTTAGTACAGTTGGTGGATATCATAACAAAACACCCGGCAGTAAGCTTACAATTGACTCCAAAGACCCAATAGCTACGTTGGTGGTATCAGGTATCATTTTATTTAAACAATCTCGAGCTGGAATATGTTCGCAAAATCATCCCCCATACTTTTTCAATCAGCAGACAGTGTTTGATGCTGTCACCAAGGGTGTAAACTTTTTTCAATTTTGAACAATTCCCAACAGCTATGAAATTATTGAAGAATGTTAATATGCCCCGTAGTGAAACAACACCAAAAGTGTTAGTTCCAATTAATAATAATAGTTAAATTCACAACACTACCACCAGATACTAATAAATTTCTTAATGTCCTTTTGCTCTTTTTGTTTGTGTGCAGGATGTCTCAAGCTGCCATGTTGTCGCAGCTGTGTCGCCAAAAGCATTTGACATTTAAATTCTTGTGGTGCATGCATTTAGATTATAGCGATTAAATTCGCCTATTCTAAATACAAAAAAGGCATTGCGGGTTTTACTCCACTTTCGCACAATAGTTGCAAGCCTTGCCTACTTTTTGGTTCACACATGAAATCGTATGAGCACGCGATTTTCAAAAGAATTTGTTTTTTTTCTTGTTAGCAAAGACGACTTTCTGCTAATGTGTGCTATTAAAGCAGAATTGTATGTTGTTGTTTCCGTCTTTAACTAAAGCAAGTGCAAACATGGGGGCCAACAAAGGCTAACTGAGTAGAAATAGGGAAAGGCTTGTTAAAGGCATAGGGCTTATTAGGGTGCATACAAGGAACAAACTTTCTTAGTGGAACAATATGTTGTGTTAATAGAACTAAGGAGGTTAGTTTGTTAATGGTGGCCAAACAATGCTACACCCATAGAAATAAGTTTGCTGATAAATCAATATTTTTAGCCGTTTTAGGGGAACGTTTTTTGTTTGGTTAGAAATTAAAACCAAAATTACATTATATTCCTCTAATAATAGAAAGTGAGATGCAAAATAATAATTTTTTGAGTATTTTATTATTTTTATACCCTCCACATAGGATGAGCCCTTAAAAGTCCCAATTCTTATTCGATTTGGCTGAAATTTTACACATATACTTCTACTGTGGTCTCCAACATTCAATTCAATTGCGAAAGCAATTCTTTTCTTTAATCCTTTGTTTATTTAAAAAGAGATACCGGGAAAGAACTCGACAAAAGCGATCCATGGATCCATATAAATCCTCCGGAGTCTTGACTTCGTCAGTCTCTAGAGAGTGCAATTCCTATCCGATTTGGCAAGAAATTTTGCAAGAAGTGTTTTATTATGAGTTCCAATAACTGTGTCAAATCTGGTTTTAATTGGTTCATAACTTGTTATAGCTGCCATTTAAAACGATCTGGGATCTTGATTTCTTGAGCCTGTAGAGATCGCAACTATTATCCGATTTGGAAATATTGTATAACGACTTCTCTTATGACCTTCAACATACGTGTCAATTATGGTCTGAATCGGTCTATAGCCTGATACAGCTCCCATATAGACCGATCTCCCTATTTTGCTTCTTGAGCCCCGAAAGGGCGCAATTTTTATTCGTATGGGCAGAAACGACATCTAACAACATTCAGTTGAATTTTGGATCGAATAGGACGATAACTTGATATTATAGCTCCAATATTATAGCTATTCTTTCTTTTTTATACCCTATACCCCTTCTGTCGTACAGGGTATTATAACTTAGTGAATTAGTTTGGAATACCCAAAAGGATGAGAGATAGACCCATTGATAAGTACACCGATCGACTCAGAATCACTTTCTGATTCGATTTAGCTATGTCCGTCTGTCTGTCTGTCCATGTTAATTTGTGTACAAACTACAGGTCGCAATTTTTGCCCGATCATCTTCAAACAAAGACTATTGAAATTGGAAAAAATCGGTCCAGATTTGGATATAGCTTCCATATATATGTTCGTCCGATTTGCAGTAACACTGCAATAAAATGGTCATTTGTTAACCGATTCTCCCGAAATTTGACAAGAAGGATTTTCTTATGACTCTCGATATTACTGGTGAGTTTCATAGAATTCGCTTCAGATTTGGATATAGCTCCCATATATATGTTCGTCCGATTTGCAGTAATACAGCAATAAAATGGTCATTTGTTAACCGATTCTCTCGTAATTTGACAGGAAGGATTTGTTTACGACTCTCGAAATTAAAAGTGAATATTATAGCAATCGGTTCAGATTTGGATATTGCTCCCATATATATGTTCCTCCGATTTGCAGTAATATAGCAATAAAATGGTCATTTGTTAACCGATTCTCTCGCAATTTGACAGGAAGGAATTTCATATGACTCTCAATATTGCAGGTGAAGCTCATAGAAATCGGTTCAGATTTGGATATAGCTCCCATATATATTTTCATCCGATTTGCAGTAATTCAACAATTAAATGGTCATTTATTAACCGATTCTCTCGAAATTTGGCAGAAAGAATTTTCTTATGACTCTCGATGGTGAACTTCGTAGAAATCTGTTCAGATTTAGATATAGCTCACACATATATATATCGCCCGATTTTCACTCCCAGACCCACTGCAAGCGCATTTATTGACGAATCTTCCCAAAATTTTATACAACGCTTTCCTCGACGAATCGAAATCGGCTCAGATTTAGATATAGCTCTCACCTATATGTTCGTCATATTTTGGTAATTTTTTGTCATTTGTCAATCGTAGTTATTACATTTTGAAAATATTTCCTTTGCTCGAAATTTGATATAGTAATTTTTATAACCTATCTGAATGCATCCGCCGAGGTCCATCAAAATTGGTTCAGAATTAAATATAGCCCCACTTTTATATTTAAAGTGTAGGTGTAGGGTATTATAAAGTCGGCACCGCCCGACTTTTGCCTTTCCTTACTGGTTTGTTTTGAATGAGCAATGAGCAGCTCGAACGAGTGCGGATGGTAAACACGGAGAGTGTAAATTTTCAAAGTTTCGGTACAAAAATGCTGATACGACCAATGAAATCATTAGAGCAACACACAAATGGCTGCCAGGTACAAGAGAATATAAAATGAATTTTCAAAGCCAAATACATTGTTTGGTAATATTTATGCGATAAAGAAACATCCATCGCAATGTGCGAAAACAACAACTCCCATAAATTACTTTTTGTTTTATTTTTAATATAACGAATACAGTTGATCATAATACAAAACTATAATGGAGTTGTGCGAAACTGGAAGGCTTTTAATATAATTGTGTATCATAACATCGGAATAAATCAAAACATACTCTGAAAGAGTTTGATTTACCAACTGAGATCTGCTTATAATTCGTAATAATTTGAGTTTGCATTGTGTTACAACATAAAATTGAACTTATCATCCTTTTCTTTGACGTTAATTTCATTTATTAATAAATAAATAAAACTATAACCGAATAACATGTTGTATGTATCATAAATGAAAGGTATTATTGCAAATGCAAATTTTGCCCATGAAACAGGGGCAAACTTCTATGAAATAGGGGCAAACTTCTCACAAACTTCTCCGATTCAAGTTTAAGCTCAATGATAAGGGGCCTCTTTTTTTATAGCCGAGTCCGAACAGTGTGCCGCAGTGCGGCACCTCTTTGGAGAGAGGTTTTACATGGCATTGTACCTCACAAATGTTGCCAGCATTAGGAGGGGAAAACCACCGTTGAAAATTTTTTCTAATGGTCTCGCCAGGATTCGAACCCAGGCGTTCAGCGTCTTAGAAGGACATGCCAACCTCGCGGTGACCTAAAAGATATTATTAGGATAAAAAACTTTATATTTGTCAAAAATTCTTGTAAGAATTTATTAAAAAAAACATGTTCTTTTATTGTAAACAAATTCCGACGTTTTTCAGAAAATAAGTTTACTTGGCGAAAACGAGTTATTGTTTTTTTGCGTGCACACATAGGGTATTTCACGTAGTCAACTATGTACCTGCATTAGACAAAATACAAGCACTCTTAAGAACGACGACGATCACCAAAAGACAAACACTATATCTCAATGATAACTTCCATATAAGTGTCCCTGCGTGTGCTTATTTGATGATTTAAGGTTTTATTAAAGACATTCCTTATCTCTGGATATACATACAACAAACTACAGTACAAAACTGTACAGATATAGCTGCCACATAGACTGAAACATATTTCTCAAGTTCCCAGAAATTTAGAACTGGGGTTTGTTTTAGGCCCATGCAGAGAATGGTCCATATTCGAAACTACTTGAATACTGTTGACTGATCTTCCAATTTAGGGTTCTGGATTATTAATATGTCCGTATTTATTATTTGATGTAAATACATTGCACTGAGTTCTGTTGAACACCAAACCATCATTGGATTTGGCTGCATATGAACCGCTTCACAAGGGTCAAAAAAAAAAGGTGTCGGTCAAGTTCGGTCAGGTCAATCCTAAAAAATAGTATTTGTTGTTGTTCTTTGCCTACTTTTGCCACCTCCCATTCTTCATTACTTGTGCTGTAAAGTGCAAAAATTGCTCATTCTTTCAGGGTGAAGGGTTTGCAGTTCCGCTGTTGTGGCCGCCATTGTTGTTGTGCTTGCTTTGTTAACACCTCGGCCTGACATAGGCACTTAATTTTTTTTTTTTTTTTTTTGGAGAATTGGGAATTTGCATTTATTTATTTTATCGCGCCAAGTTTCCCAAGTTCTTGTTTTTTCATGGGTTTCTTTTTGCCTTTGGCAAAATGTCTTACTTTTCCACTTCAACATACTTTTTGAGTTGGTTTAAATAATTTTCTTGAGTGGGGGGAAGGGGACTTCACTTCAAAACGAGGCCCAGGACGATGACGATGTTGTTGGCATACATTATGGCTTAAACAACACATCATTTTACACCTGAAGAGGTTTTCTAGTTCTGCTGCTTTTTGAGCCACTTGTGTTGGTAGAAAATTTGTCCGGTAATAAATTTGCCACCTTTTGGGTTGCCAACACAAAGGGGATACACTTTACACAAATGCGCGTGTTTGACGATGTAATAACAGCAACAGCAAGAACAACAACCACAACATTGTTCCTTAAAATTTTGTTCAAAAATTGTTCGAGGCGGCTTACTAAGGCATATGAACAACAACAGCTGCAATAACAACAAACTTTCACATCAGCAATTTTTTTTGCGTGAACTTCAACACACACAATTTAGTAGTCCTGTACGCACGCACCCACACTTAGCCATTAACATTGTGTACATGTACAGATTGGCAGGCTTGTTGAGTATGAGTGTCAGATGTACATTTTAGATGGACGCCTCGTAAGCCTTCACCTATGAAAAGAGCATGTAAAAGGAAATTATGTGCAAAAAAACAGAGACGTAGGAGTAAACGACTATGGGGTATAAGGCAGGAAAGTGTATGAGAGTCCCATTTGAAATGTTTGTAAAACAACTTGGCGTGGAGTGCTAACTCTTTCATTGAGCTTTGACTATATTGATGGTAAGGGTTCGGAAAAGTTTTCATAGAGCAGGAAGAACTTCTGTAAACGGGCTGAATTGAATATTTTCCCAAAAACATTCCATTAAGGAGCAGGGGAAAACTTCTCACATATCAATGAGTGCTGTCCGATTCAAGTTAATGCTCAAAGATAAGGGACCCCCTTTTTACAGCCGAGTGCAAACGGCATGCCACAATGCGACACAATGGCATAACCTTTTTTTTTTGTGGCACAGTACCTCACAAATGTCGCCTGCATTAGGAGGGGATGTCAGATGTTCTCGCAAGGATTGAAGCCCATACGTACGGTGTCATAGGAGGGCATATTTACCTCTGCGCCACTTTGGCCTCGGTTCAAATAATCCTAGGAAAATGGATTAGGCTAGCTTGGATTAGGCTACATTTGGCTACGTCAAGTTGGGTTAGTTTAGGTTGAAAAGCAGTCGCGGAAATTAATCCACCCCATGTCACTTTGGATATACACCTCAGCCAGTAATAGTCTTGCTGTGCGCTCTAAATATCAAAAAGTAACCTCAAAAAAAATCTTGGTAAGGAATTCAGTGCAACTAACAACAAAAAAAATTTTTTCCATTCCGCGCCCTGTTCAAGAGTGGTGTTGCGTCCCCAGAGAAATAACTCTGATGATATTTCTTAATCTTGTAAAGTTTTGAAGGCCAGCTTACAAAACTACAAATGAAGCATTTGCTATATAAAGCAATATATACACCCAGAGAAATTTGTTAGTAGAAACAGCAAAAATTTTTGTTTATTTGTTTGTTTCAACAGCAAAAGAGGGGCAGAAGTATTTTCTAGCTAAAACGGCAAACATTTCTTGCTATTTTCATATAATAAAAAGTTGATTTTAGCCTTGAAAATGTCACAAAATTTTCTCAAAGCTCATTTGTTCCTATTTTTCTGCAATTTCATAGTCTTTAAAGATTTCAATAACAACAGAAAAAATATCTACTACAATCATATCTATGTTTTTCAGCAACAAGAACACATCTGCAATTGCCAAAAAATTAATAATCTCCAAGAAGTTAAACAAGTGAAAAAACATTAAGTCCGGTCGGGCCGAACTTTTGATACCCGCCAACTCGGGTATATATGTAAAACCCCGCGAAAATTTCATACGTCGAAGAATCTAACTAAACTCACTGTCTCAAATTTTAGGGACTTCGGACAATAAAAGCGCCTTCTATGGTCCCAAAACATAAAACCGAGAGACTATATGGCAGCTATATCCAAATCTGGACCGATCTGTGCCATATTGCAGAAGTATGTAGAGGGGCTTAACTTTACTCGATGTCCCAAATTTCGGCGACATCGGACAATAAATGCGCCTTTTATGGGCCCAAAACTTTAAATCGGGAAATCTGTCTATATGGCAGCTATATCCAAATCTGAACCGATCTGGGCCAAATTGAAGAAGGATGTCGAGGGGCTTAACTTAACTCACTGTACCAAATTTCAGCAAAATCGGATAACAAATGTGGCTTTTATGGATCTAAGATCCTAAATCGGAGGATCGGTCTATATGGCAGCTATATCCAAATCTGAATCGATCTGGGCCAAATTAACGAAGGATGTCGAAGGACCTAACACAACTCACTGTCCCGAATTTCAGGCAAAATCGGATAATAAATGTGGGTTTTATGGGCCCAAAACCCTAAATCGGGAAATCTGTCTATATGGCAGCTATATCCAAATCTGAATCGATCTGGGCCAAATTAACGAAGAATGTCGGAGGGCCTAACACAACTCACTGTCCCAAATTTCAGCAAAATCGGATAACAAATGTGGCTTTTATGGGCCTAAGATCCTAAATCGGTGGATCGGTCTATATGGCAGCTATATCCAAATCTGTAGTGATCTGGGCCAAATTGACGAAGGATGTCGAAGGGCCTAACACAACTCACTGTCCCGAATTTCAGGCAAAATCGGATAATAAATGTGGGTTTTATGGGTCTAAGACCCTAAATCGGCGGATCGGTCTATATGGAGGCTATATCAAAATATAGTCCGATATAGTCCATTTTCGAACTTAACCTGCTTATGGACAAAAAAGAATCTGTGCAAAGTTTCAGCTCAATATCTCTATTTTTAAAGACCGTAGCGTGATTTCAACCGACAGATGGACAGACGGACGGACATGTCTAGATCATCTTAGATGTTTACTTTGATTCTTTTACTAACACTTTTTTCTGGGTGTGAAGGAGAAATTGAGAGCTCTTTTTCTGATGCTGTTATTTTTGCAAAAAAAAAAGATTGCATGAAAGAAAATTGGCTAAATCACCCATCTGGAACCCAATAAAATCCTCAACCACGCTCCTGCCGCTTGGTCAGGAATCTGAAAAATTGTTCACCATTTTCACGTTTATGAATTGCCCTGCAATGAAGGGTACCACCTAAGATTATCGTTTGAATAGAAAAACGATTGCTTCGATATGTGGGATTGGGGCTGATACTACAACTGAGGTTGAGTACTTTGCTCCCGCAACTCAAAACAAACGAGAGTGATTTCACAAATATTAGAGATTTTTATCGTTTACTACAACATGAATGAAAAGGAGGGAAACCTTATACTGGAGCTTGATTGATAATTTGGACTAAACAAGCGTTTGCGAGTAAGTCTAACCAAAGCTGCAACTACATGCGAAACAACAACCGAGACAATGTCGTTGTTTTCCATAGAATGCACTCTTATCACGGCGTGGGGGGGAAATAAGCATATAATTATCATGTTTTAATTTTGTCATCTTTCCACAGGGTAACTGACATGAAGTGTTACCCGGTTCATACTGGGTAACCTAGAAATGACAGTTCTGCCAACCTAGAAATGACAGCAACATGCTATTTGTACCAAAAGCAGTAGCTTCTGAATTAATTTTAAAATCAATTCAAAACGCCTTATGTTGAATACCCACCAAAATGGATAAATTTATTCTTCGATTTTATTATAACTCTACTATATCTATACTAATATCTAATTATGCGCCGATCTGGATCATATTGGACTCAGATGCCGATAAGCCTTATTTTTTAAGCGTAAATCGGCAAAAAAGGGATTTTATCCACGCTACGTTTCGAACCCAATCGTCATAGGCGGACATGCAAACCTCTGCGCTACGGTGGCCTCACCTACCATCCCTACAAAATGTGGACTTTAGGTCTAGAACATCTCAATTGGATTGGGGTATACTAATCTAATCATTCCGTTTGTAACACCTCGAATTATTGACCTGAGACCATATAAAGTACATCGTCATGACATTCTCATCGTCTGGATATTCTGAGTGGAATATCCAGCCATGTCCGTCCGTCCATCTGTCGAAATCATGATAGCGTCCGAAAGAATAAAGATAAGCGCTTGAAATTTTGCACAGATACTTCTTATCGACGTAGGTCGTTGGAGATTGCAAATGGGCCATATCGGTTCAGATTTGAATATAGTTCCCACATAAACCGATCTCCCGATTAGACTTTTTGAGTTCCAAGAGACCTCAACTTTCTTCCGATTTGGCTGAAATTTGGCACAAGGACTTCCGTTCTGACTTCCAACATCATTGCCGTGTATAATCCGAATTGGTCATTCGGAATCGGAATTCGAAATGCAGAGACGATCAAGAACAGACGAATATTTTGAGATGTTCCAAATGGAATGACTAGATTAGCATATCCCAACCCTATGGTGCTGGGTATAAAATTCCATTGTTTAGTCCTTATTGAAAAAAGTTGCTTAAATACTTTAGGTTTAGGTTGAATGGGTAGCCCACCCCAAAAGGTGAGTTTGCTCGAAGTCCAAACCGGTCCATTGTGACACCCTGGTAAGAAAGAGAAGGAAGTAAAACGGAAGGTGAAAAATATGATTATGAAATATCCTGCCCTCTGCTCCGATACGAAGAGGAATCAGGGAGATGACGAGACATGAGAAATGTGAGAAATATAGGAATAGAATAGAGAGCAAGCGCCTATACATTAAGCCACTATGTGAGTGCTTTCCCTGAGTATCGGCTCACACCCATTCAAGTATCCAGTCGCTGAATGCTAAGCATTGATACCCCGCTCGCGTGCATGACAGCGTGTTAAAGATTTTATCGCGTTCCTCGTTGAAACAAACCCGTCCTATCCACGTATCTGAGGAGACTCCCAGAGAAACATCTGCAAATTCGTCGAGATCGGTGGAAAACCGTCTCCCTTCGATGGAAAGCCTGTGCCCCTGTAGCCCCGGGCATTGGCAGAGCAGGTGTTCGATCGTCTCCGCAGTAGTGACCATCCATATGGCAGTTCGCACAGTGTTCGATTATAACTCGTGTAATAAGCAGTGGAGGCCAGAAGGTAGCATGGCAGCGTATTATGCTGATCGCCTAGGTTTAAATCCTGGCGAGAACATCAGAGAAACATTTTTCGGCGGAACTTATGCCCTTCTAATGCTGGCGACAAAGTACCTCTGCCATGTATAAACTTCTCTCCAGCAAAGTGTCGCACTGTGGCACATCGTTCGGACTTGGCTATAAAAAGGAGGCCCCTTATCATTGCGCTTAAACTTGAAGCTAGCCGCTTAACTCGATCAAGTACTTCTTATTGATGTAGGTCGGTTGGGATTGTAAATGGGCCATATCGGTTGATGTTTCAATATAGCTGCCATATAAACCGATCTTGGATCCAGACTTCTTGAGCCTCTAGACGGTGCAATTCTTAACCGATTTGGAGGGAAATTTTCGGTTTATACCCTGATATAGCTCCCATATAAAATTATCTCCCGATTATACTTCGTGAACCTATAGAGGGCGCAATTGTTATCCGATTTGGCTGAAATTATACAATGACTGCAATTCTTAACCGATTTGGATGGAATTTTTCGGTTCATACCCTGATATAGTTACCGTATAAAATTATCTCCCGATTATACTTCGTGAACCTATAGAGGGCGCAATTATTATCCGATTTGGCTTTAATGTGGCTTAGATCGGTCTAGATTTGGATATAGCTGCCATATAGACCGATCCGCCAATTTAGGGTCTTAGGCCCATAAAATCCTTTTTTATTATCCGATTTTGGTGAAACTTGGGACAGTGAGTTGTGTTAGGCCCTTCGACATCCTTCTTTAATTTGGCTCAGATTGGTCGAGATGTGGATATGGCTGCCATATAGACCGATCTCTTGATTTAAGGCCGATTACGCCGAAATTTGGCACAGTAAATTGCGTTAAGCCCTTCGATATACTTCTGCAATATGGCACACATCGGTCCAGATTTGGATATAGCTGTCATTTAGACCGATATCTCGTTTTGGTTATAGCTGCCATGTAGACCGATCCTCCGATTTAGGGTCTTAGGCCCATAAAAGCCAAAATTTATTGTCCGAGTTCGTCAAAATTTGGGTTAGTGAGTTGTGTTAGGCCCTTCGATATCCTACTTTAATTTGGCCTATATCGGTCCAGATTTGAATATAGCTGCCATATAGACCGATCTCCCGATTTAAGGTTTTGGGCCCATAAAAGACGAATTTATTGTCCGATGTCGCCGAAATTTGTAACAGCGAGTTATGTTAGGCCCTTTGACATTCTTCTTCAATTTGGCTCAGATCGGTCCAGATTTGGTTATAGATGCCATATAGACCGATCTCTCGATTGAAGATTTTAGGGCCATAAAAGGCTCATTTATTGTCCGATATTGCTGAAATTTGGGACAGAGAGTTAAGTTAAGCCCCTCGACATACTTCTGCAATATGGCACACATCCGTCCAGATTTGGATATAGCTGTCATTTAGACCGATATCTCGTTTTAAGATTTTGGGCCCATAAAAGGAGCATATATTGCCCGAGTTCGTCCGAATTTGGGATAGTGAGTTGTGTTAGGCCCTTCGATATCCTTCTTTAATTTGGCCTGGATCGGTCCAGATTTGAATATAGCTGCCATAAAGACCGATCTCTCGATTTAAGGCTTTGGGCCCATTAAAGGCGCATTTATTGTCCGATAACGCCGAAATTTGGGACAGTGACGTGTGTGAAGCCCTTCGACATTCTTCTTCAATTTGGCTCAGATCCTATATCGTCGAAATTTAGGACAGTGAGTGACAGTGAGAGATAGTGAGTTGTGTTAGGTTCTTCGACATTTTTCTTCTTAAAGCCTTTTTGCATGTTTTATATAATTTATGATAAAAAATTATTTTTAAATTTTTTATTTTTTTCTAGAAAACTTTTTTCGAAAGGCCAAATTAAGGGCAACGTCTTGAGGACCCTCAATTTTTTTGTTTTATATCTCGTTCTAGTAAACAATGTAGTGTCTGATTGTTGAATGAATGACTATAGCCCAACCCAATCTACTATTCCACCTTAGCCAGCAGGGTTTATAATAGAACCTCATATACGTATGTTACGAGCACCACGTTTTCACCTTTGCCTATTGTTCGTGCCTTGCATCCTGTTATAAAAGTCCAACTTTTAACTAAAACGGTAACCTTTTAATTTTCAGGAATCATACAAAATGTGTTTCATTCATTCACTTTATAAATAGTGGCAAGTTGTGTTATTTATGTCCGATTAAGCTTTTGGCGATTTATAACTTGGTGGCCTTTCTATGAAATTTGAATGTCGGTATGTCGGCATTCGTATTTAAATTTGTGAACCACTTTCTAAAGCTTCACATTATGCTATTTTTAAGTCAAACATTTAAATCAATTTCTAATGTAGTGAAACCCTTGCACTGCTGCTGGCCATCGGGGGGTTGGTGTGGCTTGGCGTTTCATACAATTTTTGCACTGTTGCTTCGCATATTCGCATATGGCTTCCGGAGGCGGAATAAGAAGAACAACAGTAACAACATCAACAACAATATTATTTTGGAATATTTAATGAAGTTCCTGCGGCCTGGTTACACCTTTTCGTTACCCACAACAGTGGCGACCTTTAAATCAGTTTTATGTGTTTATAATTTATAGACGGTTTAATGTGTACGCTGTGTTGTATGTTACAATTCATATGGCATTTGGCCTTGCCCCTCCCCCCCCCCCCTCTCTCTCTTTCTTGTAATATTTTTTCGGCAGGATAGGGTGGGGCTGAGGTCAAAGGCATATTAAGTCGTCTTTATGCTTCTGTTTATGTTTTGGCAGCAATAACTGCCAGGAGTTGCTGCAGAACAATTCGAGGATATCGAGGATTTCGTTGTAGCTCTATTGCTTGCTACAGCTGATTGTGTTGTTGTTGTTGCTATAGAATTTATTAGCTTTTATTATGGCCTAATACAAACATCAGCCGCCAAAATCCATTCACTCCTTTTTCGTTCGCACCGCACACCCCCTTCGCCGTTAGGTGAGGCATTGGGCCAGAGAAAGCCCAGGGAAATGGCCCATTTGCTACGTCCTGGCAAATGTAGACCTTCGAATGGGCCAATGTGGTTTGAGTTTCCCTAGAAAATGAAATATTCAAAATATTTATGTTCATTGTTTTGGTGTTGTTGTTAATGTTGATGTTTCTGCTCCTGCTGCTGTTGCTGTTATGGCTTGGTTTGGTTGTGTAGTGTTGTGTTGCTTTGGAGTTCATGTTCTGCTGAATTTATGGTTTCATGGGGGATTTGGCAAGTGTAGATTTATTATGAATATTTTATAAATCGGCTTTGTATATGCGCCCTTATACGTGTGTAGGTTAACTGACTGACTGACTATATTGCCTCAATATTTTGTATGTAATTTCTCTGTGAGAGTGTGTGAGTTTGTGTGTTCTTTGGTTGCCTATATGGTTACTTCAATGTGTGTATTTATGCTTAGCTCTTTATTTCTCATATTCCCTACCATTGAGCCCTAAACAAACTATAGAGTATTTAAATTTAGAGGAAGTGTTCGTAACACTGGGATGGAATGTATGTATCGATCAACACTCTACATGAGTGAGTTAAGGCTTAGCTAAACCTTCGAAAATCATGTGAAATTTTTATTGAATTTTTTATTGCAACGGATGTTACATCTGTATGTGCCATCGAGGATATGATGATGCGAATGCTCATGAGCCACTTCTATCGGCTACTGTGATTATTACAAGCTCATGAGCCACCTCTATTGGCTATCGGGGTAGATGGGCGGACATGGCCTGAATCGGTCTATAGACTGTCAATCTGTCCTTCCGTCTGTTGAAATCACGCTATAGTCTTGAACAAGTAAAAGAGTGCTAAGTTCGTACGGGCCGAATCTTATATACCCATCACCATGTAGTTTGTCGAGTTCTTTTCCCGGCATCTCTTCTTAGGCAAAAAAGGACACAAGAAAATATTTGCTCTGCTATTAGCTATCTGCTATTGATATGTGCGATATCAAGATATGGACCGGTTAGGACTACAATTAAATTATATGTTGGAGACCTGTGTAAAATGTCAGTCAATTCGAATCAGAATTCCTTCCTTTGGGGGCTCAAGAAGTAAAATAGAAAGATCGATTTATATGGGAGCTGTATCAGGCTATAGACCGATTCAGACCATAATAAAGACGTATGTTGATGGTCATGAGAGGATTCATCGTACACAATTTCAGGCAAATCGGATAATAATTGCGACACCTAGAGGTTCAAGAAGTCATTATTCCAGATCGGTTTATATGGCAGCTAAATATATCAGTTTATGACCCTATTTGGCACAGTTATTGAAAGTCATAATAAAATACGTCACGCAAAATTTCAGCCAAATCGGATATTAATTGCGCCCTCTAGAAGCTAAAGAAGTCAAGTCCCCAGATCGGTTTATATGGTAGCTATATCAGGACCGATTTGAACCATACTTGATACAGTTGTTGGATATCATTACAAAATACTTCGTGGAAAATTTCATTCAAATCGGATACGAATTGCGCCCTCTAGTGGCTCAAGAAGTCAAGATTCAAGATCGGTTTATTGGGTAGCTATATCAAGTTATTGACCGATTTGAACCTTACTTAGCACGGCTAGCTTTACTCTTTCGAAAGTTAGCGTGCTTTCGACAGACAGATGGACGGACTGACGGACATGGCTAGATCGACTTTAAATGACATGACGATCAAGAATATATATACTTTATGGGGTCCTAGATGCATATTGCGAGGTGTTACAACAGAATGACGAAATTAGTATACCCCCATCCTATGGTGGAGGGTATAAAAATTATGTAACTTTTTTTTTTGATTCTACGGAATAAACAAACAAACCGAGTCTCATTAGTCATGATGGGGCATATGCCCCTTTGGAGCGTTTTTTGGGGGGGGGGGGTGGGGGTGACCCCCTACACTTCGGTCTAATTTTGTATGCCAGATTCATAATCTACTCCCGAATACCTTTTATTTAAGCCCAATATTGACATGGGCGATTAATTTGTCTGCTTTTAGTAGTTTCGAGGTTAGGGCGACGTCAAAAGTACTTGGACCGAATTTAATGCCATATTCGTATTCTGCTCTTCAATTCTTTTCATTTGGTATCCATATTGTCCTTATCGTTCCACCTTTAATTTGAATGATGTTTTTGAGGAAACGGCGGAGAATACCGCCCTCTTCCAATATCAAAATTATAAAGCCTATTCCTTCTTCCTGACTATATGTGTAATCTACTCCCGAATACCTTTCATTTGAGTCCCATATTGGCATGCTCGTCCAATAAACCTATATCCATATTGTCTCAATTGGTGAATATGCCCTGCGGGGGGATTTTGGGGGTAAGGGAGGCCCCTCAGACACCAAGGGATTCATTTTTAAGTTAGATTTTTACTTCACTTTTTAATAACTTTCATTTGATACCCATATTGCCCAAAGCGGTGAAAGAGTGCTGTTGGGGGGGCTTTTTTTGGGGTGGGGGACTCCCCCGAACATTTTGGGCGAAATTTTTATATGCAGTTCGTACTCTACTCTTAAATACCTTTCATTTGATATCCATATTGTCCCAATCGGTAAACACGTCCACCCGGCTGGGTTTTGGGATGGGGCGTCCCCCCAGGTTATTGGACCCAAAAATTTTATACCAATTACGTGTTTTCGGGATACTATAAGGTGGCGTACAAAATTTCGCTTAAATCGGTGCACGTATCTCCGAGATCTGGAGTTTTTGGAAATTGGGTTATGGGAGAGGGTCCGCCCCCCCTTCGGATGTCAAAAACTTTAGTACCCAATATTCACCGGGGCCCAAACTCTACCATCTGTGACAATTTTATGAGAATCGGTTCAGCCGTTTTTGGGTCTATGCGGAACAGACAAACAAACAAGAGCAACAAAGATCTCCCGATTTAGGATTCTAGGCTCACAAGAACTGAATTTATAATTTGATTAAGCTGAAATGATTTGTGTTAAGATCCCCTATATCTGTGTCGAATATGGTCCAGATCGGCCTGTATCTTAATATAGCCCCCACATAGACCTATCTCCCAGTTTAAGGTCTCAGACTTATAAAAATTGCATTTATCACCCGATTTGGCTGAAGTTTGGCACAATGATTTGAGCTATGATCCTCGACATTCGTGTCGAATATGGTTTAAGTCGGTCTATATCTCAATATAGCCCCCATATAGACCGATCTTCCAATTCAAGTTCCCAAACCAATAAAACAGCATCTATTGCCCGATTTTGTTGAAATTTAACACACTGAGCCTTCGTCGTCCATGTTGAGTAGGAGTTATATCGGACCATTTTTGGGTATAGCCTCCATAAAGACCGATCTCGCTATAAAAGGTATTTCACCCTATAATAGGGTGTTTGTTCCAAGATTTTCCTTGAACTAAATAGAGTGAGCTATATAAAATCTCCTCCTTGAATTTGGTGCAGATCGGATCTTATTTGGATATAGCTGCTTTATATAAATCGATCTTTTGATTCACGTTCTTGAACCCTTATAAGACTCTTTTATTACCTGATTTTGCTGAAGTTTTTAACACTGAATTGTGATGAGATTGGTCCAGATCGGACCATATTTCGATAGTAGCTGCTATAGGTTCAGAATCGTAGATTTTTCAACGGATTTTAACAAAATGTTGTATATATATATCCGAGGTGGTAAGTACTCAAATGCCAAGTGGTGAGTACTCAAATGCCTTTTTCCGTTCGTTTGTCTATCGAATGTACCCAAACTTTCAAAAGCTTAACCGATTAAGTGAATTTTGGGTTTAAGTCGGTTTGTAGCCTAATATAGCTCGCACATAAAAAGTCCTACAGGTTTGACTTTTGAGCACCTTTGAGGAGCAATTATGTGTGGTTCTCTGTTTCGATTTTCAACATATTTACTTGATATGCGATACGTATTGTGCCCGAAAGCCTACAAATCCGGTTGGTAATATTAAGGATGGACAACCAATCAGGCACTTTGATTCAAATATTAATATCAGACTCTTTCTCAACTCTTAAAGGCTTTTCATTTGAGTTGCATGCCATCGTAGCGCAAAGGTTAGCATGTGACGCTGAATGAATCCTGGTTCAAATCCTGGTTCATGTATGTATGTTTGTGTGTTCTTTATAGACTCAGAAACGGCTGAACCGGTTTTCTTGAAATTTTCACAGATGGTGCATAATGACCCCGTGGCGGACCCTCCCCCTTACCCTAATTTTCAGAAACGCCAGATCTCGGAGATGGGTGGTACCCCAAAAATAAAAATTTGGTATCCTAAAAATAAAAATTTGGTATCCAAATTTCGGATGGGGTACCTAGGGGGGCTGCCCCACCCTAAAACCCACCAAACATATATTTAGAACAATCACGACAATATGGGACTCAAATGAAAGGTATTTGCGAGTAGAATACGAATGTGGTATCCAATTGTCGGACCAAGTGTTGGGGGGACCACCCCAAGCCCCAAAACACCCCTAAATCGGACATATTTACCGACAATGGCAATATGGAACTCAAATGAAAGGTATTTGCGAGTAGAATACGAATCTGATATCCAAACGTGGGACCATGTTTCTGGGGGTTCACCCCTTCGCCAAAACACCCCCATAACTGGTCTTATTTACTGACCATGGCAATATGGGGCTTAAATAAAAGGTAATTGAATATAGAATACGAATCTTATATCCAAATAAGGGACCAAGTGATTGGGGGGCCTCCTCTCACCAAAAACATCCCCCAAAGGGGACAAATTTACGACCATAGCAATATAGGGCTCAAATGAAAGGTCTTTGGGAGTAAAGCACAAATCTGATATCAATATTCGGTAAGAGTGTCTATGGGGCCACCCCCACAACACCACCCAACCCCCAAAACACCCCTAAATCGGACATATTTACCGATCATGGCAATATGGGACTCAAATGAAAGGTATTTGCGAGTAGAATACGAATCTGATATCCAAATATGGGACCACGTTTCTGGGAGGTGGACCCCAAAACACCCCCCCAAACAGGACTTATTTACTGATCATGGGAATATGGGGCTTAAATAAAAGGTATTTGAGTGTAGAATTCGAATCTGATATCCAAATATGAGACCAAGTGTTTGGGGGCCGTCTCTCACCAAAAACATTGCCCAAAGGGGACAAATTTACGACCATAGCAATATGGGGCTCAAATGAAAGGTCTTTGGGAGTAAAGCACGAATTTGATATCAATATTCGGGAAAAGTGTCTATGGGGCCGGGCCACCCCCACATCACCACCCAACACCAGTAAATATTTTCTGACTATTGCAATATGAGGCTCAAACAAAAGGGTTTTTAAAGTGGAACATGAATCCGATATTTATTTTCAAGGCCAACTCACTGAGTGGCCGCCCATCCTCCAAACCGGTTATGTTTGCCGACTATGGAAATATGGGGCTCAAATTAACGGTATATGGGAGTAGACCACGTATCTGATATCAACATTAGAGGCCAACTGTCTAGCGGACGTCCCACCACCATAACAACCCGCAAATAGGACATATTTGCTGACTTTTGCGATAAGGGGCTAAATTGAGATTAGAAAACGAATTTGATATTCAATTTTGAGGGCAATGGCAAAATGGGGTTCAAATAAATTATATATTGGGTTGCCCAAAAAGTAATTGCGGATTTTTTAAAAGAAAGTAAATGCATTTTTAATAAAACTTAGAATGAACTTTAATCAAATATACTTTTTTTACACTTTTTTTCTAAAGCAAGCTAAAAGTAACAGCTGATAACTGACAGAAGAAAGAATGCAATTACAGAGTCACAAGCTGTGACAAAAATTTGTCAACGCCGACTATATGAAAAATCCGCAATTACTTTTTGGGCAACCCAATATATCAGGTTATGGACCGATGTTAGCCATACTTGGCACAGTTGTTGGAAATCATAAACGAAACACGTTGTGCAAAATTTCATTCTAATCGAATAAGAATTGCGCCCTCTAGAGGCTCAAGAAGTCAAGACCCCAGATCGGTTTAAATGCAGCTATATCAGGTTATGAACCGATTTGAACCATACTTGGCACAGTTGTTGGAAGTCATAGCGAAACACGTAGTGCAAAATTTTATTCTAATCGAATAAGAATTGCGCCCTCTAGAGGCTCAAGAAGTCAAGACCCCAGATCGGTTTATATGGCAGCTATATCAGGTTATGGACCGATTTGAACCATATTTGGCACAGTTGTTGGAAAATTCGTCGTGCAAAATTTCATTCCAATCGGAAAAGAATTGGTTTATATGGCAGCTATTGGTTTTTCTAAAGCAAGCTAAAAGTAACAGCTTATAACTGACAGAAGAAAGAATGCAATTACAGAGTCGCAAGCTGTGAAAAAATTTGTCAACGCCGACTATATGAAAAATCCGCAATTACTTTTGTGGCAACCCAATATATGAAAATAGAGCACGTTGCTGATATATTTTCCAGGCTTAGTGTTTGGGGGACCACCCCAATACCCAAAACACCCCTGAATCGGGCATATTTACCGACCATGTCAATGTGGAGCTTAAATGAAAGGAATTGGGGGGTACAGCAAGAATTGATACCCATTTTCGGGACCAATTTTCTGGGGGTCTACCACATTCCCAAAATACCCCACAAACATAAATTTCTTAGTGACCATCGCAATATTGGTTTCAAATAAAGGTATTTGGGAGTAGAATACGAATTTGATATCCATATGTAGGACCATGTATTTAAGGCATCACCCCTTCCCTAAAACACCCTCCAAAGGGAAAAATTTTTCGACCATGCCAATGTGGGGCTAAAGTGAAAGATATTTGAGATTAGAAAACGAATTTGATAGCCTATTTTGGGGCCATGTGTTTGGGGGACGCCTCATCCTGTAAACTCCTCTTAAGCCAATGGCGATATGGGATTTAAATAATTGGTATTTTAGAGAAGAGCACGATGCTGATAGTTTTTCAGGGCCAAGTATCTGGGGGACCACTTCTCCCCCGAAAACACCAATAAATCAGACATCATAGAATATCGGTCTGAAATGAAGTATTTTAAGAATGGAGTACACCTTACATCCAAACTTAAATTCGTAGACCAATAAAGATCATATGGGATTCAGATAAAGGCTCTTATATTGTTAAACTCTTAGTCAAGTTAGCATGGTATTTCACTAAAAGATCTTTAATTGTCGAAAATAAATATTCCAAGGAAACTTTTGTTCCATATAAAGTAAAAGAAGGCGCAGCGGAGCGGGCCCGGGTCAGCTAGCAACTTAATATAGCTTTCCCTATCAGTATCTGAAAGTTATTCCAAGCCGATCCGTATATTTATCAATGGGTCTAGCTTGGCGTTGCATTTGTTTGCACAAAGTTATAATACCCTGTATAATAGTGGTGGTATAGGGTACTGGTGCGGGATAGTTTTAACTCATGAAATTATGTTGCAAATGGCATGACATAGTTCAAGTACCCTCACACTGAGATGATGTATAATATGATTTATAATGGTACTTAGCACTCATACTCAATGTGACGTATGTAGGTTATCCAACAATCGACTTTGCCCTACTTCAATGTTTCACTTGCTTGTTTTTCCTGTACAAATTGAAATTATTTATATGGTAATGCGAAATGTTTCCTTTTGCTACCAACAAACAACTAAAAGGACCACAATGTCTCAAAAACGAAAACAAAACGAAGTAAGGGGTTAAGTAAATGTTTAGCGAAAGTGTTGAATATTTTAAGGAGTTACTGTTATTAGAGGATGCACATATTTCATTGGTTAATACATCCAGAGGGCAACATTTGGATCTTTTGTTGTTCCATTTGAATGAGCTGGGCCATGCTGTGGCCAAGATGGCCCAGTAATGGGGATAATTTTCGTATGTAATAAAACGGCATTTTCCCAAATAAAGAATACAAATTATAGTTCCCCATGGCACTTGGGCATTAAACTTGAACCCTCTCTTTGGGGAAATTTGAAATGCGTTGTGTCTTTATGAGAGGGGGAGGTTGTATAATTGGCTTCATTATTTCACTTGGAAAAGGGCGTAAACAATTTTGAAATAAAAAGAATGATGAAAATAAATGAAATTTTTCGGTTTGTGTTATTATAGAGACAATATATATTTTGTGTTTCTCAACAATAACATCCCAATTGTAAAGGCTGGTCCAACTAGTGGCTTCTTTTTCAGCTAACATAAGTACAATTAGATCTTCTCTCTAGTACCGCTCGAAATTTTGCACAAATACTTCTTATTAGTGTAGGTTGATTGGGGCTGTAAATGGGCCAAATCGTTCCATGTTTTGATATAACTGCCATATAAACCGATCTTGAGTCTTGACTTCTTGAGCCTCTAGATGGCGCAATTCTCGTTCGATTTGACGCACGTGGTGTTTTGATATCACTTCCAACAACTGTGCGAAGTATAGTTCAAATCGGTTCATAACCTGATATAGTTGCCATATAAACCAATCTTGGGTCTTGAATTCTTGAGCTTTTAGAAGACGCAATTCTTATCCGATTTGGCTGTAATTTTGCTTGTGGTGATTTGGTATCACTTCACATATTTGTGCGAAGTATGGTCCAAATCGATCCATAACCTGGTAGAGGTGCCATATAAACAGATCTTGGATCTTAACTTCTTGAGCCTGTAGAGAGAGCAATTCTCATCGGATTTGGCACAAATTTTGTACAACGGCTTCTGCCATGGCCTTTAACATAGCTCCTACTCCTCGTCCTCCTCCTCCTCGTCCTCCTCCTCGTCCTCCTCCTCGTCCTCCTCCTCGTCCTCCTCCTCGTCCTCCTCCTCGTCCTCGTCCTCCTCCTCGTCCTCCTCCTCGTCATCCTTTTCGTCCTACTCCTCATCATCCTTCTCGTCATCCTTTTCGTCCTCCTCCTCGTCATCCTCCTCCGTCCTAATTCATTATTCTGTGTGTTGCCTAAAAAGACATACTGCGCAAAGAAGTCGACAAATTCGATTCATGGTGGAGGGTATATAAGATTCGGCTCGGCCGAACTTGGCACTCTATTACTTGTTTTTTAATAAAACGGAAACCATTTATAAATGGAACTTGACTTGGTTTATATGGCGATGGCGGACACGTTTGCATTTGTCAATACGTTGGACCCAATTTGCAACGACTCGGCCACACATCTAAGCATTCAGAGCCTACAGTGTACGATAGACCAATGACTTGACGTAACCCAAAGAAAATAGTCTACAGGCCTTGAACTAGGCGGCCAATCGAATGGAAAGAAATGAGATGACTCATAACGCTCAGATAACGTTCATCAAACTTACCCTTCAATAAATCGATTGTATGGAAGGTCCTGTTAGAACCACATATCCCCCAGGTCTATATCTTCCAATTCATTCTAAAAATAATCAGTGAGCTTGGAGCGGTAGCGTTGTCCATTCACTGTAACGTCACGATTGGTATCGTCGAAAATATACCCTAATATTATTTACCATGCAATTTGATTTGAAAATTTTGGCCAAAAAAGCACCAAATCCAGTGCGAAAATAACTAAATTGGCAAATGATTCCATTTTTTAATGTATGTACCTAGGGTGCGTATGATGACTATTCGATAATTATGCCCATACGGAGTACGTCATACGCCACCTTGGTCAATGGAGTTCCATATCAGTATACTTAGAAAAACAAGTAAGAAAAGGCAAAAGTCGGGTGCTGCCGAACTATTGTACATCTATCCCAATTTTCTGAACCAATTTTGATGGACCTTGGCGGATGTTTTAACATAGGTTATTAAACAATCCGTATCAAATTTAGGGCACATATGTTCAAACTGTAATAACTATATTTGACAAATGACAACATTATTGCACATTGCAAATTTTGCCCATGAACATTCCACTAAGGAACAGGGGCAACATTATTGCAAATCACCCAAAATCTGACGAACATAATTATGGGAGCTATGTCTAAATCTGAACCGATTTTGACCAAACTTAGATATTGTGGTAGTCGGCGAGAGATGAGATGAGCTTCCAGCTTCTCCACAAATGAAATACGGGCGTAATACATATATATGGCAGCTATATGCAAATCTGAACCAATTTCTATTAAATTCATCAGTAATAATAAGAGTCGTAAGAAAATCTTTCCTGGAGTCTTTCGAGAGAATCGGTTAACAAATGAGCACTTTATTGCCATAATGTTTTAATAATAGGACAAACATATATATGGGAGCTATGTCAAAATCTGAACCGATTCCAACCAAACTCCACAGATATTGTCATAGTCGTCAAGGAATGCGTTGTACAAGACTTTGGAAAGATGGGTCAACAAATGCGCTTGCAGTGGCTCTAGGAGTGAAAATCGGGCGACATAGATGAGATCTGTATCTAAATCTGGACCGATTTCTGATAAATTCACCAGAAATGTCGAGAGTTAGAAGAAAATCCTTCCTGCTAAGTTTTGATAGAATCGTTTAACATATGACCATATTATTGCAATATTAGATCAGATCGGACAAACATGTATAAGGGAGCTATTGGGTTGCCCAAAAAGTAGTTGCGGATTTTTCGGTCGACCAAAAGAAGTTGATGATGACCAAATCAAAGCATTAATCGAATTGGATCGTCATGTAACTGAGCGTGAGATAGGAGAGAAGTTAAATATACCAAAATCAACCGTTCATTGTCACATAAAAAGTCTTGGACTGGTGAAAAAGCCTGATATTTGGGTACCACATGTATTGAAAGAAATTCATTTAACAAACCGAATCAACGCTTGTGATATGCACCTTAAACGCAATGAATTCGATCCGTTTTTAAAACGAATCATAACTGGAGATGAAAAATGGATTGTTTACAACAACGTTAGTCGAAAACGATTATGGTCCAAGCATGGTGAACCAGTTCAAACCACTTTAAAGGCTGATATCCATCAAAAGAAGGTTATGCTGTCTGTTTGGTGGGATTGGAAGGGTGTGGTATATTTTGAGCGGCTTCCAAGGAACCAAATGATTAATTCGGATGTTTACTGTCAACAATTGGACAAATTGAATACAGCCATCAAGGAGAAGCGACCAGAATTGGTCAATCGTAAAGGTGTCATATTCCACCAGGACAACGCTAGACCGCACACATCTTTGGTCACTCGCCAAAAACTGAGTGAGCTTGGCTGGGAACTTTTGATGCATCCACCATATAGCCCTGACCTTGCACCATCAGACTACCATTTATTTCGATCTTTGCAGAACTCCTTAAATGGTAAAACTTTCGGCAATGATGAGGCTATAAAATCGCACTTGGTTCAGTTTTTTGCAGATAAAGGCCAGAAGTTCTATGAGCGTGGAATACTAAATTTGCCAGGAAGATGGCAAAAGGTTATCGAACAAAATGGCAATTATATATTTGATTAAAGTTCATTCTAAGTTTTATTAAAAATGCATTTACTTTCTTTTAAAAAATCCGCAATTACTTTTTGGGCAACCAATGCATCAAATCTGAATCGATTTTTTCCAATTTCAATAGACTACGTTTGAATGCAAAATACAAAAAATGTATTTCACAAATTTGAAGACGATCGGATGAAAATTACGACCTGTTGTTTGTATAAAAATTTACGTGGACAGACAGACAGACGGACGGTCAGACGGACAGACAGATGGACAGACAAATGGACAAACGGACAGACAGATGGACAGATAGATGGACAGACAGATGGACAGACGGACAGACAGACGGACAGACAAACGGACAGACAGACAGACAGGCAGATAGACAGGCAGACAGACTAAGAGACAGACGGACAGACAGACAGAGTAAGAGACAGACGGACAGACAGACAGACAGACAGACGCAAATAAATCGAATCGAAATGTGATTCTTAGTCGATCGGTATTCTTATCACTGGGTCTAAGAAATTCCTCCTTTTATAGGCTCATTACACTATATAGAGAGATCGGTCTATATGGCAGCTATATCCAAATATGTTCCGATCTGTACCACATTTGACAGGATTGGGTAGGGCTCTACCAGAACACACTGTGCCAAATTTCATCGAATTCGAGTAATAAATTGATCTTTTATGGCCGCAATATCATATATCGCGAGATCGGACGGTCGGTATAAGGGCAGCTATATCCAAATATAGTCCGATTTGAACCACACTTTACAGAAATGGGTAGGGGTCTACAAGAACACACTGTGCCAAATTTCGTCGAAATCGGATAAAAGATGACAAATTTATTGTCTCAAGACTTTACGTCTGGAGATCGGTCAATATAGCGGCTATATATAGCTAAACTCCGATTTTATGAGATCAGAAGATCAGGTCAAGATATACAAAGAATATGAAATCGCCAATAATTTTTTGGAAAATATTTTTATGTCCAAGATATCGGCAAAATTATAAATACCCAAAAAAGGTATTTATTGGGTATTTACCCAATAAATACCCAAGCGTTGGGTATTTACATGGTAGAAACCCATCTCTTGGTTTAGCTTAATCGTCTGTTTATGTCAACTTGTGCACAAAGTTTAGGTCGTAATTTTCATCCACGACTTTTTCATGACACGACGAATTCTCTTGTCATTCCCGATATAACTGCCGAAATGGAGTTCATAAAAATAAGTTCAGATACTAATAACCAATCTTCTCAAAATTGTGAAAGATGGTTTCTTCTATGACTTCTGTGCCGATTTTGATCGAAATTGTTTCAAATTTAGTGGTGGTTGGTATCAAAATTTCATCCTAGCCGCATAAAATGCGTTTTTATTTTTGTTTTTGTATTTTAACCCCATAAAAACAATTTCTAAATATCAACTTTTAAGTAAATTATTTTTAAAGGTCTTTTATGTCATTTTCAACAACCGCTTTTCGCATACTTCTAAACAAAAAACGTTTTCTTGTTAATTATAAATGAAGATACTTGTGTTTTACGTTTCTGTTTATTTGTTTCTCCTTAAAAAAATGGAGGCCCATATGAAACTAACTTCCTTGCGGCTCACTACATATCTCGCTCACGTGAGTGTAGTCGCAAAAGAACTTAGTGCCAAAGGTACTTAATGCCAACTTTTAATTAATTTCAATTGAAAATCAAACAAAAATACCAACATCCAGACGCAATGCGATGCGATATCATCGTTGCCGTCGTGTTTCTGTTACGCCCGCTTAATTTCATTTCATTAATGAACCCCCGTGATTTACGGGTGTTAATAACAGTGAAAATTGCCCGAAGGGCTAAGCAATTTGCCAGGGGCATATATTTTCCAGATCCAACTGCGAGCAGCATATACTGGGGCATTTAGAGAGGAAAACAAAACGCAAACACACACACACGCACACAAAAGTAAACGATACAACAAAACAACAATTAATGCAGCAGCAGCGGCAAATATTTATGATGTTTAACAACAAAATCACAAAAATTGTTGTTCTTTCGCTTCCGTTTCCGCTCGGCCCCTCCACATTTCTCATTTCCTTAAAGCAAATATTGTGTCTGCTTTGAACAAACAAACAAACAAACAAACGAACAGAGGAGCGGAACAGCGAATCATAGCAAAGAGTCAACGAACCAGCGAACGAACAAATCTCAATGTACCATAAACGTTGGGACAACAACAATATAAGCAACAGCTGAAGAAACAGCAGTAGTAGTAGTAATAGGCACTGAAAATGTCAGTGTTGCCATCAAAGATTGCCAGAGTTTGTTCTTCTTTAGTAAATTGGCGAGTTGTATATACATTTTGAATACTTTGATAATAAAAAGGTATAGAAGGGGGGAAACTTCTCTCATGAATGAATGAATGCTGTTCGACTGAAGTTTAAGTCGAATTGGATAATTAATTTTGCACAATTATTGGGACGTCACAAAAATCACTTTTTGCCAAATTTGGTAGAATTCACACCAAAATTGTGGCTCTTACAGCTTTAAAAGGGCATATCGGATGAAAGATATATATGGGAGCTATATCTAAATCTTGACCGATTTCAATAAAATTTTACAAGCATTTTTGGGTCTTTAAAGAAACACTTCGTGCCAAATTTTGCAAGGATCGGCCCAAAATTGTGGCTTCTACAGCTTTAAAAGGGCACATCGGATGAAAGATATATATGGGAGCTATATCTAAATCTAGACCGACTTTTTTCAAAATCAAAATTTTGTGAAAATCGGACAACAAATGCGACCTGTAACTTGATTACAAGAATACATGGACAGACAGACAGACGGACATGGCTAAATCGAATCAGAAAATGATTCTGAGCCGAAAAAAGAGGCGAAATCGGACAATAAATGCGCATTTTATCAGCCCAAGATTTTAAATCGAGAGATCGGTCTATATGTCAGCTATATCCAAATCTGGACCGATCTGGACCAAATTAACGAAGGATGTCGACTGGCTTAACGCAACTCACTGTCCCGAATTTCAGCAAAATCAGATAATAAATGTGGCTTTTATGGGCCTAAAAGTCTAAATCGGTGGATCGGTCTATATGGGAGCTATATCAAGCTATAGTCCGATATAGCCCATCTTCGAACTTAATCTGCTTATTCACCAAAAACGAATCTGTGCAAAGTTTCAGCTCAATATCGCTATTTTTAAAGACTATCGCGTGATTTCAACAGACATACGGACAGACGGACGGACATGGCTAGATCATCTTTGATTTTTCCGGAAATGGATATTTCGATGTATTGCACACGGAATGACAAAATGAATATACCCCCCTCCCTCGGTGGTGGGTATAAAAAGTTTTCATGGGCAACACTGGCTGCTGCCCCATTTTTACAACAACAACCATGGCAGTGGTGAACAAATTGTCGAGTCAAGATGCCTCCACAGCATCATCATCATCCGCATCAGCATCGTTTGATGATTTAAGGATGCCAGGCTAAGGCAACCTGTATTAAAAGACAATGCCAAACTCATTAGTGATATTTAAAGAGCATAGTTTCAACAAGTTTGCACACTCTTCGGCACACACGAACACAGAAAGAAACACTTCTCACCTCACTTATTAACATGCAGTATGAGGCAAGACCAAAGGAGGCATGCCAACACACAATGGTAGCGAAAGAACTCTAAAGAGCTCGCGATGCTCAAACACATGGGCCCCTAACATGGTTCAGCTCTCAAAAAAGGTGTAAACAGTGTGAAGTACATACACATGTATGTTAGAGGCATTAACTCGTCTCCCTACTTGGCGTAGCTGCTCTAGTTGTTGGCTTTAATGTTGCTACTGCTGCTGGCCCCATGGGAATTGACAGTCATTAATCAAGGCTATCGGAGAGGATACCACCATCCTGCCAAAGCAGATAAATGCCATAAATATTAGCGCGCCCAACGAACAGGAAACGTTTTATTAACTGACCATAAATGATGAATGATGGCTTGATTTATGGCATACGTTTTAGGCATTTCTGATAATACAACAAATATTATATATTGGATGGTTTGTTCTTAAAAACGAAAAAATTTCTCTAGCTAAAACAAAATCTCGTCCACATGAAAATGTAAAAACATAAACAAAGTAAAAAGGCATAAAGTTCGGCCCTGCCGAACTTTGAATACCCAACACTTTGGGTATGTATGTAAACCACCTTCGTCATCATCCGATGAAAAATGAATATTCCACACGAACATTAAGTGGCCTAATAAATGCAAGTCACTATTCAATTTTGTAGAAAAAAAATATTGGTCTTTTTGTCAGCTATATCTAATGCACACGTATTGGGATGTCAATTAAACCATCTCATGACAAATTTTGTAAAGATCGGACCAAAATTGTGGCTTCCACAGCCTTAAAAGGCCATATCGGATAAAAAATATATATGGGAGCTATATCTAAATCTGAACCGATTTTTATGAAACTTGGCACACATATGAGGACGTTGAATAAAACGGCCTATGCGAAATTTTGTAAAGATCGGACTAAAATTGTGGCTTCCACAGCCTTAAAAGAGCATATCGGATGAAAGATATACATGGGAGCTATATATGAATCTGATTCGATTATGATGAAATTTTGCACACATATTGCGACGTCACAAAAAGCACTTCGTGCTAAATTTTGTAAAGATCGGAACAAAATTGTGCCTTGTACAGCCTTTATAGATCAAATCGGACGAAAGTTATATATGGGAGCTATATCTAAATCTGAACCGATTAAGATGAAATTCTGCACATATATTGGGACGTCACACGAAACATTTCATGCTAAATTTGGTAGAGATCGCTCCAAAATATGGGAGCTATATCTAAATCTAAACCGATTTCAATGAAATTTTGCAAGCACTTTGGACCGTTAAAAACACTTCATGCCAAATTTTGTAAGGATCGGACCAAAATTGTGGCTTCTATAGCCTTAAAAGGGCTCATCGGAAGGGCACATCCTTGGACCAAAAAGGACACTAATGCAAAATTTTGTGAAAATCGGACAACAAATGCGACCTGTACCTTGATTACAAGAATACATTGACAGAAAGACAAACGGACATAGCTAAATCGAATCAGGAAGTGATTCTAATCCGATCCGTATACTTATCGATGGGTCCAGCTATTCTCCTTCTTAGTGTTGTAAACAAATGTACAAATCTATAATATAATGTACCACAGTAGTGGTGTAGGGTATAACAAGTAAAAGCGTGCAAAGTTCGGCCGGGCCGAATCTTAAATACCCTCCACCATGGATAGCATTTGTCGAGCCACGGTATCTCTTTATAGGCAAACAAAGCATATAAGAAAAGAATTGCTATGTTATTGGTACAATATCAAGTTATGGTTCATTTCGCACCACAATTGAATTGAATATTGGAGACCATAGTAGAAGTCAGTGTGTAAAATTTCAGCCAAATCTAGTAAGAATTGCACACTTTAGAGGCTGAAGAAGTAAAATAGGGAGATCGGTTTATAGGGGATAATATTTGTGCCCTTTAGAGACTCAAGAAGTCAAGACCCCATAATTGCGCCCTCTAGTGGCTTAAGAAGTCAAGACCCCAGATCGGTTTATATGCCAGCTATATCAGGTTATGGACCGATTTGAACTTAACTTAGCATAGTTGTTGGAAGTCATAGCGAAACACGTCTTGCAAAATTTCATTCCAATCGGATGAGAATTGCGCCCTCTAGAGGCTTAGAAGTCAAGACCCCAGATCGGTTTATATGGCAGCTATATCAGGTTATGGATCGATTTCAACCGAACTTAGCATTATTGTTGGAAGTCATAGCGAAACACGTCTTGCAAAATTTCATTCCAATCGGATGAGAATTGCGCCCTCTAGAGGCTTAGAAGTCAAGACCCCAGATCGGTTTATATAACAGCTATATCAGGTTATGGACCGATTTGAACCTTACTTTGCATGGTTGTTGGAAGTCATAGCGAAACACGTCGTGCAAAATTTCTTTCCAATCGGATAAGAATTGCGCACTCTAGAGGCTCAAGAAGTCAAGACCCCAGATCGGTTTATATGCCAGCTATATCAGGTTATGGACCGATTTGAACTTAACTTGGCATAGTTGTTGGAAGTCATAGCGAAAGACGTCTTGCAAAATTTCATTCCAATCGGATGAGAATTGCGCCCTCTAGAGGCTTAAGAAGTCAAGACCCCAGATCGGTTTATATGCCAGCTATATCAGGTTATGGACCGATTTGAACTTAACTTTGCATTATTGTTGGAAGTCATAGCGAAACACGTCTTGCAAAATTTCATTCCAATCGGATAAGAATTGCGCCCTCTAGAGGCTGAGGAAGTCAAGACCCAAGATCGGTTTATATAACAGCTATATCAGGTTATGGACCGATTTGAACCTTACTTTGCATGGTTGTTGGAAGTCATAGCGAAACACGTCGTGCAAAATTTCTTTCCAATCGGATAAGAATTGCGCCCTCTAGAGGCTCAAGAAGTCAAGACCCAAGATCGGTTTATATGGCAGCTATATCAGATTATAGACCGTTTTAAACCATACTTGGAACAGTTGTTTGATATCATAGCAAAACACGTCGTGCAAAATTTAATTCCAATCGGATGAGAATTGCGCCCTCTAGAGGCTCAAGAAGTCAAGACCCAAGATCGGTTTATATGGCAGCTTTATTAGAACATAGACCGATATGGCCCATTTACAATTACAACCGACTTACACTAATAAGAAGTATATGTGCAAAATTTCAAGCGGCTAGCAAAGAGCTGTCTCCATACGTTCTCAAATGACATATAAGTCTCTCCGCTGATCAATTTGAAAATTTTACAAAAAATTGCGAAAGTTTCCCCACCCTTTTGGATAAAATAAATATGCCTTCTATTTTTACTTCTTTTAAAAAATCTACAATACTTTTCTTGTTAATATTTTTTTGTTGTTCCGTGGTGTAATTTATAATTTGCTTAAACACTTTGTGTTATCACTGGAAATCACCTTTATTCCAATTACCACTAATGAGGAAATTGTTATGGCCTCACATTTTACATACCACCTTCGATCTCCATTTAGCGATGTGCATTTGCAGGAAATTGCAGCATGTGGTGAGTGCACTCGTAATGCTTGTAATAGTAATGAGAGAATTGTTTTGAATGTAAACAGAGGAGGATGTTAAACAAACATTCAACACCACAACAGCAGCAAATGCAACAACTGCAACAATACAGGCGGTAGCTATCGAAATGAACAACACACTAGTCTTACAACGCACAACAGAACGTGCAACAGCGCCATAAAACAATAATAGCAGCATCACTAACAAATCATAGTTGCCACATATTTGCCAGCATCAAATTATCTTGGAAAGTTTTATAACAAGTTGGCTAGGTTGGTTGCGCGGTTAGCCCTTCGTAATGGTGGTGGAGGCCACCGTAGCGCAAGAACGCCTGGGTTCGAATCCGAATTTTCAACCGTGGTCTTCCCCTCCTAATGAGGTACTATGCCATGTAATACCAGTAAGGAAAGGCCATAGTCGGGCGGTGTCAACTGTAATAGACTACACACCAAAAGAAATTCCTTGTGGTAACACCAATGTCACCGCACTTGTTAGCTATGCGCTAAACTTGGCGGACAGTTAGGTCACAGATCACAGTCACCGTTTAATTAAAACAACGAAGGTGAACGAGCCAAACACGATTTCAGAAGCAAACAATTGCACAGAATCTCTTTAAAAAGTGTGTGTGTGTGCATGAGTCGAGTGAGTGACTAAATGCGGATGAGAGTTGGTGTGTGTGTGTATCAGTGTGAATACGGTGCATTTGAATGCAAGTGTTGGTGTTGTTTGGCGTTAGCTCTTGCATTGCTGCTATAAGTGTTGTTGTGTTGTTTGCTATTAGAATTTTCTATGTAAACGCAGCCACCTACAGTGAGCTTTGTTGAATGGGTGTCTTTCTCTCCATGTATGTTTAGGTATGGGTGAGCGCACAATGAGTATCATAGCTCTGCTTTAGTGAAAAAGAACATATACTCGTACACACCGTTCTAGTTCAAGTACCTGTTTTGTTGACATCGTAAAGCCGTTTTTGTTGTTACTTCTGTTAGTTGTGTCCCCTCCCATTCAACATAAACGATGGGGCCTTGGGAATCGGATATGAAGGTTTAATCTGCAAAATAGCGTCAACTATGTGCAAATGTTGTTCTGCTACGTTAAGCGAGATTAATTTATTGTTTGCCTACCAAAAAACAAAAAGAAAAAAAAACTAGTAAGGGATTTCCCTAGAAAAAACTCAACCTGGTGCTCTTGTTGTTCATCACAAACAAGAAACAAGCCCACGCAACACACCCGCATTTGCTCACTTACAAAGGTATTCTAACAAAATGTTTTGGGTCCTTGTTGAATGGTCATGGTGGGTTATAAAGTAATAGCCGCCTTGGGTCGATCGAAATGTCCTTTTGGTGTTGTTTTTCAAATGTTTGGCTAGATGTTGACCTTGTTGACCAGGCCACCCTACCGACTGCTGGTTGCAATCAAAGCAGGCCGAAATGTTTGTGAAGAGCTTATTCTAGGTACCAGCTGTCGCGTATTAGGACTTATTTTGTTTTGTTTTGTGGAAAACGGCATTCATGGCATTTCGTGCTGTGGCTACCAAAACAACTACGGGTTAAGGAGCTTGAGAGCAGCAACGAAAAAACTGAAATGCTGTTAAATGGCATAAAATAATAAATCGCTGCAATAAAATCCAAAACTCAGCACAAAAAAGCCCAGCAAATGCGAGAACGCTTAAGCATTCTCACAGAAAATGCTGAACAGTGTTCCAAAACCTTGCCATGGCGTAGAATGAAAGCCATGTTTATTGTCCTTTTTTTTCTCGGGGTGAACATAAAAATGTGGCTCAATCAAAAGTTATGACTTGTGACCATAAACCAGTCGCTGATACCATTGATAATGCTTTGGAAATTTGCCATTGCCCTTGTTATGGGTAATTGGAACAAATGGTTGTTTATCGATTTAAAGCAGAAAAATTAGAACAACATTTGAAAGTTAATCAAACATTCTTAGTAATTGCACTGAATGTTTAGACAAAATGAATATGCAGTTAACCTAAGCTAAATAGGTTGGCTGTGGATATATTGAAAATGTGTTAAAAGGAGATGCACATGAAGAGTCTATAAACCAATATCCAATATCCAAAATATCCATTTGCATCCCTATAATGAATATATATTCTTAATCGTCGTAAAAATCTAAGACGATTTTGGCCTGTCCGTCTGTCGGTTGAAACCGCGGTACAGTCTTTAAAAATAGAGATAGTGAGCTGAAACTTTGCTCAGATAGCTTTTTATTCATATGCAGTTTAAGTTCGAAGACGGGCTATAATGGAATATATGCTGGTATAGCCTCCATTAAATTCACATGTATTATCCGAATTCGCTGAAATTTTTAGACAATATGTTGTGTTAGGTCTTTCGTCATCAATACGCCCCTCATCGGTTCAGATTTGGATAAAGCTGCCATATAGACCGATTTCTCCACTTAAAGTCTTGGGCCTATAAAAGGCTCATTCATTGTGCGATTCGCTGAAAGTTGGGACAGTAAGTTGTGTTTGGACTCTTAACGTCCGTTTTAAAATTGGCCCAAATCGGTCCAGATTTGGATATAGCTGCCATATAGATCGATCTCTCGATTTTACTGAAACTTGGGACAGTGAGTTGCGTTAGAGCCTTCAACATCCTTCTTTAATTTAAATCAGATCGGCCCAGATTTGGATATAGCTGCCACATAGACCGATTCGCCGATTTAGGGGTTTTGGGCCATAAAAGCCACATTTATTATCCGATTTTGCTGAAATTTGGGATAGTGAGTTTTATTAGGTTCTTTGACATTTTCCTTCAATACGGCCTAGATCGGGCCAGATTTGGATATAGCTGCCATATAGACCGATCTCCCGATTTAAGGATTTGGGCCCGTAAAAGGCGCATTTATTGTCCGATTTTGCCTAAATTTGGCACAGTGAGTTGTGTTAAACCCATCGACATTCTTCTTCAATTTGGCCCAGATCGGTTCGGATTTGCATATAGCTACCATATACACCGATCTCTCGACGAAATTTGGGACAGTGAGTTGTGTTAGGCTCTTCCAAATTTTTCTGAAACTTGGCTCAAATCCGTCCAGATTTGTAATAGCTGCCATATAGACCAATATCTCGATTTAAAGCCTTGGTCTCATAAGAGACTCATTTATAATCCGATTTCAGTGAAATTTGACACAGTGACTTATGTTATGCTTTTTGACATCCGTGCCGTATATGGTTCAGATTGGTTTATTTTGTACAATAGCTACTAAAAAGTCCAATATGTTGTTATACACAATTGAACAATGATCGGAACATATTTCGATATAGCTGCTATGAGGCACAAGGTATGCATTTTTCACCGTATTTTGGCGAAATGTGGTTTATATACCCGGGCGGGTGGGTATCCAAAGTTCGGCCCGGCCGAACTAAACGCCTTTTTCCTTGTTTTTTTTTTTTTTTTTAATTACAACGTCGATATAAATACTATAACTAATAAATATATGGAACATAATGTATCCATAGAACTTTCGTCATTTATTAAGTAAGACACATTTCCTTTTCCTTCCAATCACTGTTCCAAAGTGACTGTTCAGTTTAAAGGTACAATTGTTGTCGCACCCGTCATCAAACATCACACGCACACGAAAATGCCCTCCTATAAAGTTGTTGTGAGAAAATTGGGTGGAAATTGCTGCGATTTACTTTGAGGGAATTCGTTTAAAATGTTTTGCCTTTAAGTGAAAATAAAGTCGTAATATAAAATGGCTACAAATACACGTACTGCAGGCGTACAACAATGCCAGCAATAATAAGGAATAGAATTTGTGTCGAAGTGTAAAATTGCTCATATTATCCAAAGTTTTCGACCTCCAATTTGAGGTTGGTATATACGTGAGAGGTGACGATTTTTGAAAGTATTTTCACGGTACTGTCAACCCAAAAGCGTTCATTTAGGGTGTACTGCGAATGACGCAACAAACAAACAAACATCTTTTTAAATGAGCATTGAATTAAAAATTTTGAGAGATTCCTGCTAGAAGAATATTAAAAACCTCTAAGCTAAGGGAACAGGGTGGCCATTGGTTATTGAAAGGTGCCAATAACTCGCCTTGTCATATCGAACATCGTAGGCACTTAGTATATGTTTAAGAGCAGGTGCCGCCCGGCCTCTCACTGAGACTCTCCGCTTGATACCGCTGATTATCCGCGACTAGCGTTGCAGCTACTCCGTATGGAGCATACGGAGTAGCTGCATAACTCGTAGCTAAGCTTCTCGTAACAACAATGAAAACCGCACAGATCGGACCTCAATGTTCCAGCCTGTGTGGTGCTCACAGCTATCTCGTTCCAGAATGATAGTGATATAGTTCTAGTATGTGAAAAAATTTTTTTTTTTCAGCAGTGGTTCAGTACCTTACACTGCATGGTACTGCACTCGGCTATAAAAAGAAGATCCCTTATCATTGAGCTTCAACTTGAAACGGACAGCACCCATTAATATGTGCGAAGTGTGCCCCAGTTTCCCATAATGGAATGTTCATGGGCAAATTCGCAATTGGACAGTCTGTGATAGTCTCAATCAAAGTCTTATTTGCACTTTCAAATATTTAATTTTCAACTTAGTGTTAAGGTTTGAATTTTTCCAACACTTTTCCCCCTTCTTTTCAGAACACCCCATTTGCTACACAAACTCTTTTTCGATTCTGACAATCAGCCAACCCACTACATTGTGTTGTTTACTTGCGTGTGGCACAAACATTTCTTTCGTCTCATTCGTGAATGGTTGCCGAAACACACAACTTGGAAAGAAAAAGTGTTGATGAAAAGCCCAATAACCTTCCACATTAACGAAATCATAAATCAAATCCATCACATTCCAAAAGGGGAAGAAATGGGGACCTTAACCAACCATACACACCCATTCAGCTTTACCCCCTTACTAACCCCAATGGTTCATCTTTCTTTGTCGCGATGTGGCACGTTTCTCAAAAGAACTGGAACAGGATGCGGTTTAAGCTGCTGAGACTGTAAATAAGTTTTGGTGTGTAATTTAAATTTTATTCAATTTGCGAAAGGCTTTTTTTTCGGGTTGGAATTGGAAAGTGCTTCCTTTACTAATGATTTTTGTTTGCTGCGGCCCCAATCCAGTCCTCTGCGCGACGCCCTTATGTTTTATGCAGGCTTGTGGGTTACAAATTTCCATGTGTGTGTGTGAATGACACTGGAACCGAGCATAGTCATCTTCGCAGCAGATTCTCCTCTGGCTGTGTACTGATGATGATGACGATGATGATTATCCGAGCAGCATCTCTTGCCCCGTTGAGGTTTTTTTCCCCGAGTCAATATTTTTGCAAAGTATGATTGTCGTTTAGATAATTCTCCACTCAGAGTAGACACCAAAGTCACGTTGTGATATGGCTGATGATGTCTTCCTTTGCTGCTGTAGCATTTTGAGGTATGGTGTCTTTTTCTCCATTGCCCCAAGCTTTTTGTATATTTGCTCTCTCTCCCTCTCTCTCCCTCTTTATCAGTCTCTTGGTGTGGTGTCGCTTCATGCTGTTCCTGCCCTGGCCTTACCAGTGGTTTTGCTAAACCAAAAATGTATGGTTTATTTAGTGCATGTCTTTCGCAGAGTAGATGGCAGTGAAGTGGAGTGGAGTAGTGCTTGTTGTCATCATAACACACTCCAAGTACAACAACTCAAGAGCCCAACAACGGCGAACTGTGGTGCAACATCCCAAAACAACTGCCAACAGAAGACAACAGCAGCAACTATACAATCAACTAACAACAACAGTAACAGCAGCTCACAACCCATCACCATTATCATCGGCAATAGTGCACTTGCATCACAAGACAACATCCAAGTGATTGCATGGCACACTCATTTAGAGTGGGTGGGTTCCAAAAGTTTTGTGACCTATGGTTTCTACAGACATGTTGGTCAATATTGGCATGCTATGTAATGCTTCTTTTTTTATACCCACCACCGTAGAATAGGGGGTATATTCATTTAGTCATTGCGTTCGCAACGCATCGAAATATCAATTTCCGATCCTACAAAGTATAAATATTTCGGACATATATATACCCTACAAAGTATTTATATATATGTCCGTGTGTCTGTCCGTCTGTACGTCCGTCTGTTGTAATCACTTTAGAGCCTTTAAAAATTGAGATATTGAGCTAAAACTTTGGCACAGATAGGTCTTTTTGATGCACGCTGGTTAAGTTCTTGAATGGGCCACATCGGATCATATTTGGATATAGCTGCTATATAGACCGATTTTCCGATAAAGTGACTAATGCCCATAAAAATTTATTTTTCGTCCGACTTTGGCACAGATACGTCTTTTTGATGCACGCTGGTTAAGTTCTTGAATGGGCCAAATCGGACCATATTTTGCTATAGCTGCTATATAGACCGATTTTCCGATAAAGGGTCCAATGCCCATAAAAATTTATTTTTCGTCCGATTTTGCTGAAATTTGAAACAGTGAGTAGTTTTAGGCTTCCCGACAACTACTTAAATATGGTTTAGATCGGACTATATTTAGATATAGCTTCCATATAGACCGATCTTCCGATAAAGGGTCAGAAGACCATAAAAGATTTTTTTATTACCCAATTTCCCTGAAATTTGAAACAGTGAGTTATTTTAAGCCTCCCGACATCTGACCTTAATATGGATTAGATAGGTCCATATTTAGATATAGCTGCTATATAGACCGATCTACCGATAGAGGGTCTGAAGCTCATAAAAAAATTTTTTTTTAATGGATTTCGCTCAAATTTGCAACAGTGGGTTACTTTAAGCCTCCCGACATCTGACCTAAATATGGTTTAGATCGGACTATATTTCGATATAGCTGCCATATATACCGATCTCCCGATAAAGGGTCTGAAGCTGATAAAGGCTTCATTTATTACCCGATTTCGCTGAAATTTGCAACAGTGGGTTATTTTAAGCCTCCCGACATTTGACCTAAAGTTGGATTAGATCGGTTTATATTTAGATATAGCTGCCATATAGACCGATCTCCCGATAGAGGGTCTGAAGCTCATAAAAAAATTTTTTTTTAACGGATTTCGCTCAAATTTGCAACAGTGGGTTACTTTAAGCCTCCCGACATCTGACCTAAATATGGATTAGATCGTACTATATTTCGATATAGCTGCCATATAGACCAATCTCCCGATGGTTCAAATCCCGATAAAGGGTCTGAAGCTGATAAAGGCTTCATTTATTACCCGATTTCGCTGAAATTTGCAACAGTGGGTTATTTTAAGCCTCCCGATTTTTGACCTAAAGATGGATTAGATCGGTTCATATTTAGATATAGCTGCCATATAGACCGATCTGTCGATCAAGGGTCTGACAACTTGCCTATATATGGTTCAAATCGGACTATATTTAGATATACCTACCATATAGACCGATCTCCCGATAAAGGGTCTGAAGGCCATAAAAGCTTTAATTTTTATCCGATTCCGCTGAAATTGGGAATAGTGCGCAGTTTTAAGCCTCCCAACGTCCGACCCAAATTTGGTACAGATCGGACTATATTAGATATAGCTGTCATATAGACCGATCTCCCGATAAAGGGTCTGAAGGCCATAAAAGCTTTATTTATTACCTCCCGACAACTGGCTTATATATGGTTCAGATCGGACTATATTTAGATATAGCTGTCATATAGACCAATCTGCGATAAAGGGTCTGAGACTCATAAAAATATTATTTTTTAACCGATTTCGCTAAAATTTGAAACAGTGAGTAGGTTAAGACCTCCCAATATCCGACCTTAATATGGTTCTGATGGAAAAATTTTTAAATATAGCTGCCATATAGACCAATCTGCCGATATGATGACTGAAACCCATAAAAGCTTTATTTATTACCCGATTTCGCTGAAATTTGAAACAGTGTGTAGGTTAAGTCCTCCCAAAATCAGACCTTAATATGATTCAGATCGGTTTATAATTGGATATATCTGCCAAAAGGGCCAATATTTTGTTCTACAAAATTGAATAGTGACATATATATTAGAGTACTCAATGTCCGCGCCGAATTTGGGTGCATAAGTTATCCAATTTTCACCGGATTGTGACAAAAGAGGATTTACATATATACCCGAGGTGATGGGCATCCAAAGTTCGGACCGGCCGAACTTAATGCCTATTTACTTGTTTTTATAAATTCTGTTAAACTCTTTTAAGTGAAATTTTGATGGTACATATCAGAGTTTACTTAAAAAAAGCTATCAACAATAGTTTCTTAAAGTTTATTTGCAGTAAATAAAATTTTAATATCCATAGCCACTAACTTTCTATCGACAAAGGGGCTGCCACAATCGGAATCTATGACGAAATCTAAGAAGTTTTAAGCCACAAAGCCTGTCCATCAAATGGTATCTTTATATTAAAGCTATAACTAAATCTGAATCAATTTTGAGAAATATTCACGCGGTTTATAGGACCATCCATAACAAATATCGTTAAAATCGGGTAAACATTTTTCAGTACGTTCTTATATATTGAAATCTAGCGATTTGCATATATCAACGCTATATCTAAATTTTAAAAAATTTTTACCAAAGTTCGTTGTCTGAAAAAGTGATACGAGGAATATGTCGTGATGATTGAATAACAACTTCAACCTCCACCTTGATTACAAAAAGTAGGCAGACGGACAAACTATACGGAAAGTAAACACGGACAGACAGACATAACCCAGGATCGTTCATCCGTTTCGTCTGGTTTAAATTAGTGACGGACGGACTTTGTCTTTAAAAGCTGGGAAGCTCGATTTTGAAAATCTGGTGGAAACATCGGAAAACATTGAAAGTGACACTCCCTCCATTAAAACTTCCCCCCCTAAGGAACGTTGATTTTTCAAAATTCAGATATTTGCAGAATGCGCTATAAAAACCCAACGATTACGTCTTTTTATTTGAAAATTTTGCGAAATTGTAATTTTTACTACTTATGTTCAGATCCGATACTCCCGCAGCAGTCTTCCTATACAGCCTATGAATGAATGGGCAAACCGTCTTGCACAATTGCGTTTGACTTTCATATGGAAAAATATATGACAACAAATGTTTTTGCTAAAACGACAACAGACATTTTCCGCACTTTATTCCATTTGTCCTCCGTGTATTATTGTGTGGCACAAGATTAAACCCAATCACATACAAACACCCACGCACACTGATACACACTCTCTCACTAGACCTAAGGTAGGGATATATTTCGCATGGTTGGGTCGCACACATGCACATTTAAAAGCATATCCATTTGAGTAGGTGCACTTATACATTCACATTGTGTGTCATGTTCGCACAATGTTTTGATGCTGAAGTTGATGATGATGATGATGCTGCCGCTTTTATGTTAGCCGTTTGCCACACGTGGTTTATATGGAATTGGGAGAAAAGAAAAAAAAAAAAAACGAAACCAAATTACAAATGAGCATGGCATGGTTTAATACGACAACTAAGTCATGCTGAGCTGATCTTTTGCCTTGACAAAGTTGGAGAATATACCGAGGGAATAGACAAGTGTCGAATATTTATTTAAACTCGGATTTTGAAAGTTGAATTTGATGATTGTAGGCGGAAAGATGAGGATCATGCCTTCTAGGGCCCTAAAGGCCATTCTATATATCTGAACCATTGACCAGCAGATTAAGCATGAGGCAACAAGGGGCTATGAGACTTAGGCCGATGGGAGAGTGGATAGAAGATAGAAGATGGTCATATCATTGCGGTATAATCGAAGCGGCAATAGGAATCCTGGGTGGAATGGAAGAGGTTTTGGATCAAACACTACAGCAAAACCAAAAACAAGTAAAAAGGTGTTAAATTCAGCATACCTTATGTCCCATAGCAGTTACATGGAAATATATTCCGATATCATTAATTTGATATCATTCCGATGATATCAAAGTGCCTTAGACAACTCACTTTCCCAAATTTTAGCAAAATCGGATAATAAATGTGGCTTTTATAGGCCTAACACCCACAATCAGAGAATCGGTCTGTATGTCAGCTATATCCAAATTTGAACCGATCTGGGCCAAATTGAAGAAAGATGTCAAAGGGCCTGAGGCAACTCACTGTCCCAAATTTCAGCAAAATCGGATAACAAATGTGGCTTTTATGGGCCAAAGACCCTAAATCGGCGGATCGGTCTATATGACAGCTATATCCAAAATTGGCCCGATCTGAGCCAAATTAACGAAGGATATCGAAGGGCCTAATACAACTCACTGTTCTAAATTTCAGCAAAATCGGATAATAAATGTGGCTTTTATGGGACTTAGACCCTGAATCGGAGGATCGGTCTATATGGCAGCTATATCCAAATCTTTCCCGATCTGGGCCAAATTGACGAAGGATGTCGGAGGGCCTAACAAAACTCACTGTCCTAAATTTTAACAAAATCGGGTAATAAATGTGGCTTTTATTGGCCTAAGACCCTAAATCGCAGGATCGGTCTATATGGGGCTATATCGAGATATAGTCCAATATAGCCCATCTTCGAACTTAACCTGCTTATGGACAAAAAAAGAATCTGTGCAATATCTCTATTTTTAAAGACTGTAGCGTGATTTCAACACACAGACAGACGGACATGCCTAGATCGTCTTAGATTTTTACGCTGATCAAGAATATATGTACTTTATAGGGTCGGAAATGGATATTTCGGTGTGGTGCAAACGGAATGATAAAATGAATATACCCCCATCCTTCGGTGGTGGGTATAAAAAAAAACAAAATTGAAAAAAAGGCTTTAAATTCAGTCGGGCTGATTTTTTGATAAGTTCCACCTCGGGTATACACAAACAACATATCGAAGTAAACCGATAAAAAATTCACCATTTTTAGCCTACAGCAGTTATATCGACTTTTGGTACGATCTAGGCTCAACTCATCCCTATTGGCTGTTCAAAATTCCAACAAAATATGATTATAAATCGGTCTAACGTATGTTGATCTTGGGCCAAAGGCGCAGAATAAGACTGGATTTTGTGAATTCGTACGTTTAGCTACTAAGAAGTACCAAATAGTACGAAATTGTACTTACTTGAACAGCGCGAACGGAAAGGGCTAGAATTATGTTCTTGAGCTCAAATTATAGAGCGCCTCAAAATGATAAGGTTTGGTAAACAAATTTCGGAAAATCGTACCGGAAGTTAGAGAAATGGTACTTTTAGTACAATTTGGCACTTTCTTTGTACATTTATTTAGAGCTCGGAATTTTGCAATTTAGGTACACCATGGCAACCTTTTTTTTTGGAAACATACGTTTAGTACCACAATTGGTACCATTTGGTACTTTCTTTACAGATGCAGCTGGAGGTCTGAAATTTGGCATGTGGGTACAACTAGGAAATATATGATGGGTGGCTAAACGATATTTTCACAATTCGTACTTTTTGGTATTAAAATTGGTACCGTTTGGTACTTTCTTTACAGATGGAGCTAGAGGGCTGACATTTGGCATATAGGTAAAATTTGGAAATATATGATGGGCTAATAAATTATTTTTTCACAATTTGAACATTTTGGTATCAACATTGGTACAACTTGGTACGTTTTTGATAGATGGAGGACCAAAATTTGGTACATGTAGGTCTATATGCCCTATCTCTAAATATAGTCCGATCTGTACCACATGTACCTCGGATGTTGAGAGGCTTAAAACTGCGCAGAATTCCGCACAATGGTAGCTATATCTAAATAAAATCCCATGGCAGCCGGTTGTATGTACCGGATTGACCCGATGAATTCCTTCATCGGCAAGAGCTGCCGCCTCAGTGTACCACACACTGCTACTACAACAACAACATAATCCGATCTGAACCATATTTGATTCAGATGTTGGGAGGCTAAAAATGACCCACTGTTTTAAATTTCAAACGAAATAAACAATGCAGTACACCAACAATCTTAAAATACAGGGCATAAAAAAATTTTTTATAAATCGCACCTAAATAATTCGAATATTTTGAAACTAAATATTTTCTTGTGAAAACCTTAACAAATTGTTGTGAACTTTATTTATCTGGTATTGTGATTTGTTTTTAAAATAGTTCCTATAACAACATTAACTTAATAGTGGTATTCTGCTTACTTATTTGTGTAGTTCTCTAAGGGCACCTTCTCTTGCTCATATGCATGGCTATGCTCATTTGATGCATTATCCTGATTTAGCTACATTTCAGCACTCTGTCATGATGCTGTTACTATTCACATTGTTGTTACTGATGTTTTTCCTTCGTTTGCATGGCCCTCCACCAAATGGTACAGGTCGTTATTGTCGTTAGCATTCATTGTTTGTTGGGTATTGTTGCATATCGCAAGTTTCCTGTGTTGTGGCAAACTGCCTTCCGAGTACGGGGCGTCAGAATGTCATAAATTCGTGTTGCTTTTAGTGGAGGTTGGTTGTTGGTTTTGTTGTGTTTCCTTTCCGTCCCTTCTTGCGGAGACAAATTTGGCTTGTTTTCTTATGGCTGACTGTATTGCGCTTGTGACAGAGCTCATTTTGCCATTTAATTTGGATTTTCAGCTCTGATGTTAACGTACATCAGCAAGAGCAGCATACTGAAAGTTGTATGCGGCTATGAAAGGAGAAATAGGCTTTTTTTGAACACATTGAATGAGGATCGGTTAATACTTAATTTCCCATGAACTTTCCATTAAGGAACTCTCATATCAATGAGTGCAGTCCGATTAAACTTTAAGCTCAATGATAAGAGGTCTCGAATCCGAACTGCATGCCACATAACGACACCACTTGGTAGAGAAGTTGTAAAATGGCAGGATATCTTACAAATGAAGCCACCATTAGTAAGGGGATAACCCCCGCTGAAAGTTTTGTTGATATTCACGCCGGGATTTGAACCCAGGCATTCGGTTTCATAGGTGGACATGCAATCCTCTGAGCCATGGTGGCCTCGGTTTAGTTAAAATCGGGTTAAAATAAATATGGGAGTTATATTAAAATCCAAATCGATTACGATGAATTCGGTTTAATTATACCCTACACCACCACCACCTGTGGTACAGGGTATTATAACCAAGTGCATTTGTTTGTAACAACCAGAAGGAAGAGAAGTAGAACCGTTGATAAGCATATCGTTCGACTTTGAATCACTTTCTGCCCGTAATGTCCGTCCGTTTGTCCATGTTAATTTGTGTACAAATTACAGGTGCCGATTTTCATCCGATTGTCTTCAAATTTGGTATCTACATTTTTTTGGTCGCAGAGATGAAATCGGTTCAGATTTGGATACAGCTGCCATATGTATGTTTATTCGATTTGAACTTACATTTCAATAATGTTGCCATTTGTTAACCGATTCTATCGAAGTTTGGCAGGAAGGATTTTCTCTTGACTCTCGACATTACTGGTGAATTTCTTAGAAATCGGTTCAGATTTAGATACAGCTGCCATATATGTACATCGCCCGATTTGCATTTCCATAGCCACTGCAATCGCATTTATTGACCTATCTTGCCAAAATTTTGTTAAACGTTTTCGTCGACGACTACTACATTATCTGAAGAGTTTGGTCGAAATCGGTTAAGATTTCGATATAGCTCCCATAGAGAAAACAAGTAAGAGCGTGCTATGTTCGGCCGGGCCGAATCTTATCAACCCTCCACCATGGATCGCATTTGTGGAGTTATATGCGCCAAAACACTACGTGCCAAATTTCAATCAAATCGGATGAGAATTGCGCCCTCTAGAGGCTCAAGAAATCAAAACCCAAGATAGGTTTATATGGCAGCTATATCAGGTTATGGACCGATTTGAATCATACTTAGCACAGTTATTGGAAGTCATAGCGAAACACGTCGTGCCAAATTTCAATTAAATCGGATGAGAATTGCGTCCTCTACAGGCTCAAGAAGTCAAGATCAAAGATCGGTCTATATGACAGCTATACCAGATTATAAACCGATTTGAATCATACTCAACACAGTTATTGGAATTGACATCAAAACACTACGTGCAAAATTTCAGTCAAATCGGATGAGAATTGCGCCCTCTAGATGATCAAGAAGTCAAGACCCTCGATCGGTTTATATGGCAGCTATATCAGGTTATGAACCGATTTGAATCATACTTAGCACAGTTATTGGAAGTCATAGTGAAACACTTCGTGCAACATTTCATTCCAATCGGATAAGAATTGCGCCCTCTAGAGGCTCAAGACCCAATATCGGTTTATATGGCAGCTATATCAAAACATGGACCGATTTGGCCCTTTTATAATTCCGACCTACACTAAAAAGAAGTGTTTGTGTACAATTTCAAGCGGCTAGCTTCACTCCTTCGAAAGTTGGCGTGCTTTCGACAGACAGACGGACGGATGGACGGACAGACGGACGGACATGGCTAGATCGACATAAAATGTCACGACGATCACGAATATATATACTTTATGGGGTGTCAGACGAACATTTCGAGTAGTAACAAACAGAATGACGAAATTAATATACCCCCATCCTATGGAGGAGGGTATAAAAAAAACAATTTTGCGCTAGTTAGCTTCTTCATGTTTTAAAAAATTGAAACCAATTTTAAATTCGACGACAGAGAATATCATTTTTGGGCAGCACCTAAAGTATTTAACCTTCTGCGGGAAACCATAGCAGTTCTGGGCCAACCATAGGTTGGGTCCTTTTGTCTAGTCGTTCACACTCTCTTGAAATATTGATCTGCGACCCTGCGAATATCTGTTGTACGAGGTACGTTTGTACACTGATCCCCCGGTTTGACTTGTTGATTGTAGAGGCCTATTTTTTTCCTATTTGGCAGATAGGTCCATAAATTGACATAGTCCTTATATAAACTAATCTCACGAATTGATTTCTTGAGCCCTTAGAAGCCTTAATTCTTGGCCAATTAATCTGAAATGTCTTATATGAAGTGTGTTCATGTCTTTCAATACCCACACATAATAGGTATTTCATATAAAGGGTGATTTTTTTGAGGTTAGGATTTTCATGCATTAGTATTTGACAGATCACGTGGAATTTCAGACATGGTGTCAAAGAGAAAGATGCTCAGTATGCTTTGACATTTCATCATGAATAGACTTACTAACGAGCAACGCTTGCATATATATATTTTTAACCCATTTAGATGGAATTTTGGTACTGGGAGTCTGTTGGAAGAGAGGTGTCTCTTGCCTTGAGATTCTAGAAGACTCAATCATTACCCGATTTTATCTTTTGAAAGTAATTCCATCGTAGCTCAGATGTAGCTTCATGCAAAAATCCTCATTTCAAATCGCTCGGAATACATCAGAAAAATATTTTCAGCGGTGGTTATTCCCTCTTAGAGCTGGCGACACTACTGAGGTATTAACCTAAGCTAATCAGCCGTGTAAACTTCTCTACTAAAGTGATATCGCTGTTAGGGCTCGACAGTAAAATGGAGGTCCTTTGTGGAATGCTCATGAGCAAATTTGTAAATCCAGATATAAGCTGATGTTATATTAGCAAATTTTTATCCGCTTTTTATACCCACCACAGTAGAATAGGGGGTATATTCATTTAGTTATTCCGTTTGCAATATCTCGAAATGTCAATTTCCGACCCTACAAAGTATATATGTTTCGGATCGTCGTAAAATTCTAAGACGATTTAAAGATGACCGTGTGACTGTCGGTCTGTCCGTCCGTCTGTTGTAATCACTCTACAGGCTTTAAAAAATGAGATATTAAGCTGAAATTTGTCACAGATACGTCTTTTTGATGCTCGCTGGTTAAGTTCTTGAACGGGCTAAATCGGACCATATTTGGATATAGCTGCTATATAGACCGATTTTCCGTTAAAGGGTCTAATGTCCATCAAAACCTCACTTTTCGTTAAATTTTGCTGAAATTTCAAACAGTGAGTAGTTTAAGGCTTCCCGACAACTGACCCAAATATGGTTCAGATCGGACTATATTTAGATACAGCTGCTATATAATCCGATCTGCCGATAAAGGGTCTGAAGCCCATAAATGCTTTATTTTTTAACCGATTTCGCTGAAATTTGGAATAGTGAGTAGTTTCAGCTTCGAACATAAATATGGTTCAGATCAGACTATATTTAGATATAGCTGACATATAGACCGATCTCCCGATAAAGGTTCTTAAGTCCATAAATGCTTTATTTTTTATCCGATTACGCTAAAATATGCAACAGAAACTTATTTTAAGCGTCCCGACATCTGACCTAAGTATGGTTCAGATCGGACTTTATTTAGATATAGCTGCCATATAGACCGATCTACCTATAATGGGTCTGAAGCCCATAAAAGCTTTATTTATTGCCCAATTTGAAACAGTGAGTAGTTTTAGGCCTACCAACATCTGACCCAAATATGATTCAGATCGGACTATATTTAGATACAGCTGTCATATAGACCGATCTCCCGATAAAGGGTCTGAAGCCCATAAAAGCTTTATTTTTTATCCAATTTCACTGAAATTTGAAACAGTTAGTAGTTTTAGGTCACCTGCCATCCGACCCAGATATGGTAAAAATGGGACTGTATTAAGATATAGTTGTCATATAGACCGATATGCCGGTTATGGGTCTGAAGCTCATAAAATGATTATTTATTCCCCGATTTTGTTAAAATTTCAAATACAAAATTCAACAGTGAGTTATATTTATAAGACCACTCAATGTCCGTGCCGAATTTGGGTGCATAAGTTATCCAAATTTCATCGGATTGTGACGAAAGGGGGTTTACCTGTATACCCGAGGTGGTGGGTATCCAAAGTTCGGCCCGGCCGAACTTAATGCCTATTTACTTGTTCTTACTCTAACATTATGTACTTAATTTTCTATAAACTAACTCTAATCAACACGTTTATCATATAGGCAGTAATTAAATTTTATTCAATTTAATTGATCTCTTTAGTTCGGAATATTATTAGTTCATAATAAATCATTACCATGTATTTTGGGCATTTAACACCCGCCACGGTGGCGTATACGCACTAAACTGTAACTGAATATAACTCATACGGCCCACTGGACATTGTGAAAAAGTCAGGATTGGAGCATAAAATCAATTAACTTATCTCGCCAAAACAGATCTCATTAAGATAGAAACCCTCCCACCCATTGACTCGTTCACTTGTCGCGCATACACTCTAGAGTGCCAACTAGTTGGACGCCCACACGTACATCCGCACAAACAAGCGCCAATTAACGTATAGCAACATTATTAATAAGCTAAAAATAATCATTTGAATGAAAGGAAGCTGACTTGGTGCTGATTTTCACCGCAACAAAAGTAGACGTCAATAATTCATACTTAGTGAAATCTTCAGTTGTTGTATATATTCCAGATTTTTGGAGGTGGGAGCTAAATGGCAAACTAAAATATTGCTGCAATCTTCGGTGTGTCAAACTTGAGGCCATTAAATAATACTTAAATCGCTAATAATTCCCACACAAACACGACGCAACATAGCCCAAGACAAATAAGGCTAATTATAAATTCATAATGATGATCCTTTTACATAGTTGTTGTTGTTGTTTTCGCACGCAAGAACGATGCGCAGGACGATATATACATACACAGATGGTTAACCTTTTGCTGCCTGTTACTTCCCCCATACCCATATTGTCTCCCGTTCTTCTCTTCTTCTCAATCTCTTCAAAGCTCAATAGGGTAAAGTTTGTTTCTTAAAGTTACAGCATACCCATTCAAGGTCAGCATTCAGCTTCAAATGGAATCTTTAAGGAGTCCAACTACTGGCCCATGGGGATTGCAAATAGGAAAAACGTAAACATGCCGTTGCCGCTTTTCTTGGAATATTTGGGGGGTATAAGACCCCAGCATAAAACCCAAAATAATTTATGAAGGGCTGCCCCCTCCTCCCTCCATACTATAGAAACACAAAAGGACACACACACTCATACATGGGTTGGCCCTGGCATGGTTATAACTGGGAAACAAATTTTTGAATATGCTCCCTCGGGTAAAGGAGCGGCTCTTAATAAATGTAAATTTTTTATTAACGTCACGTTTTCATTCGATTTATTATGGAGAAATAAACAACAACAACAGCTTACAATGAAATACAAACGGAAATGTTTTTAGACTTTAATTTTTTTTTTCGTATATATTTTATGTCTACTGCAGATTACAAAGAAGTCCCAAAGAATTTCGAAAAAAAAAATTTTTTCTTCTTCTTTTTTCATTCAAAATATTTGTAGAAAAACGCAAAAATGAAGACATAAGTTAATGCATTAAGTCTTAATTTGCTGTACGTGAGTAATGGACAATTTTTGCAATAAAAATAGGATATAAAATGTATGCCAAGGGCAAAGAAATTTTTTAACTGTTCAAATAAAATCTTTAAAATTAATAGCGATTTTACGTTATTCTGTACAAATAAGGAGAATATTTCTGAAATTATGAAATACTGCCGTTACATATTAATCAAACTACCATACAAACTACCAAACAAAATCTAATCGGCTCTTTTGATACGCTTAACTATGCCAGCGCTATTATCTTACACTTACAGCTATTTGTTAATACAATATTGACCTTAACCATCTTTCCCCCCACAACCAGCCAAGAAGTACCCAATCTGCTTTCTCAAGCATTTACGCATCAGGGTCATATAACAACACAGGTAGTACAGAAAAGGTCAAGAGACCAATTTCTGTACTCTCTCCAGTTGCTAAAGATGCGCTTAAGGCAATATTTCTCCCAAACATTAATGAAGAATTTCCAAGTGCGGAATCTTATCCTGAAACGTTGGATCGCAAATTATTTGTGTGGACATATGATGAATTTACGAATAAGAAAAAGAAGCCTGTTTTCGGATTTATAAAATACGTTCATTTTAGAAAGGGTTCTAAAACTACATTTCGTTTGGTAGAGGGTTCAAAAACTACATCTCGTTTGGTAGAGTGTTCAAAAACTACCTTTTCATTTGGGAAAGGGTTAGAAACTACATTTGTTAGGGAAGGTCTTCTAAAACAACCTCTTTCTTTTTGTAAGGGTTTTGAAATTCGCTTTCCATAGGGAAAGGTTTTCAGAACCATACTTTCTCTTCGGAAAGTCTTCTTAAACTAGCTTTTTCAATGGGAAAGGCTTCTAAAATATGAAAATGCTTTTAAAACTTCCCCTTCCTTTAGAAAATGCTTTTACAACTTACCTTTTCCTTGGAAAATGCTTTTCAAACCACTATTTCTACTATTTTTCTTAAAAAATGCTTTTTAAATTACGATTTTTTTTGAAAAAATGCTCTTCAAACTACGATTTTCCTTGGAAAATACTTTTAAAACTACGATTTTCGTTAGGAAATGATTTTGAAACTTCGATTTATATTGGGAAATGCTTTTAAAGTTAATATTTCCGTTAGGTTATGCTTTAAAAACTACGATTTCTTTTGAAAATGCTTTTAACATTACGATTTTCCTTGGAAAATGATTTTTAAACTACGATTTTTGTTGGGAAATGATTTTAAAACTTTCCGTTTTCCTTGGGAAATGTTTTAACAACTTCGCTCACCCTTGGGAAATGCTTTTAAAACTTCGATTTAAATTGGGAAATGCTTTTAAAACTAAGATTTGCTTTACGTGATGCTTTTAAAACTATGATTTCTTTTGAAAATGATTTTAATATTACAATTTCTCTTGACAAATTGTTTTAAAATTATGATTTCTGATTTCTGCTTCTAAAACTTCACTTTCCCTTGGGAAATGCTTTTAAAACTTCGATTTCCTTTGGGAAATGATTTTAAAGCCACGATTTTCCTTAGGTGATGCTTCAAAAACTACGATTTCTCTTGGCAACTGCTTTTAAAATTACGATTTCTCTTGGCAAATGCTTTCAAAACTACAATTTCCCTTGAAAAATGCTACGATTTAATTTAGGAAATGCTTTTAAAACTAAGATTTTCCTTCGGAAATGCTTTTAAAACTACGATTTTCCTTCGGAAATGCTTTTAAAACTACGATTTATTTTAGGAAATGCTTTTAAAACTACGATTTTCCTTCGGAAATTCTTTTAAAACTACGATTTCCTTTAGGAAATGCTATTAAAATTACCGTTTTCCTTGAAAATGAGTTTAAAATTACGATTTTCCTTGAAAATGCTTTTAAGACTACAATTTTCCTTGAAAATGTTGATAAAACTAACACTTACATTCTGAAATGCTTCCCATTTCCATTGGGAAGTGCTTTTAAAACTACAATTTCCCATGGGAAATGTTTTTATACCTTCCACCATAGGATGGGGGTATACTGATTTCGTCATTCTGTTTGTAACTACTCGAAATATGCGTCTGAGACCCCATAAACTATATATATTCTTGATCGTCGTTACATTTTATGTCGATCTAGCCATGTCCATCCGTCCGTCCATCCGTCCGTCTGTCTGTGGAAAGCACGCTATCTTTCGAAGGAGTAAAGTTAGATGCTTGAAATTTTCCCAAATACTTCTTATTAGTGTAGGTCGGTTTGGATTATAAATGGGCCATACCGGTCCATGTTTTGATATAGCTGCCATATAAATCGATCTTGAATCTTGACTTCTTGAGCCACTAGAGGGCGCAATTCTTATCCGATTTGACTGAAATTTTGCACGTGGTGCTTTGGTATCACTTCCAGTTCTGAATATGGTTCAAATCGGTTCATATTTTGATATAGCTGTCATATAAACCGATCTTGGATCATGACTTCTTGAGCAAATGGAGCGCGCAATTCTCACCCGATTTGGCTGAAATTTTGCATGTTATGACTTCCAACAACTGTGCTAAGTACGGCGCAAATCGGTACATAACCTGATATAGCTGCCATATAAACCGATCTGTGATCTTGACTAATTGAGCCTCTAGAGGGCGCAATACTCATCCGAGTTGGCTGAAATTTTGTGCAACGGCTTCTCTCATGACTTTAAACATACGTGTCTAATATGGTCTGAATCGATCAATAGCTTGATACAGCTCCCATATAAACCTATCTCCCGATTTTGCTTCTTGAGCCCCTACAAGGCGCAATTCTTATCCGAATGAACTGAAATATTACACAATGACTTCAACAATGTTCAGCATTCTTTTATGGTCCGAAACAGACTATAACTTGATATAGCTCCAATAGCATAACAGTTTTTATTCAATATTCTTTGTTTGCCTAAAAAGAGATACCGCGCATATAACTCGACAAATGCGATCCATGGTGGAGGGTATATAAGATTCGGCCCGGTCGAACTTAGCACGCTCTTACTTGTTAAAACTACGATTTTCCTTGGGAAATGCTTTTAAAACTACGATTTTTCTTAGGATATGCTTTAAAAACTACGATTTCCTTTAGGAAATGCTATTAAAATTACCGTTTTCCTTGAAAATGCGTTCAAAATTACGATTCTCTTGAAAATGCTTTTAAGACTAAATTTTTTCTGAAAAATGTTGGTGCAACTACCACTTACATTCTGAAATGCTTTTAAAACTTCTATTTTCATTGGGTGCTTTTAAAACTACAAATGCTTTTAAAACTATAATTTTCCTTAGGAAATGCTTTTAAAACTAACTTTTCCCCTTCTGAAATGCTTTGAAAAATAGCCTTTCTTTTGGGAAAGACCTTTTTTCCCCCTCTCCCTTAGGAAAGGCATTTATTGTAAAATTATTCTTTCCCTTGGGAAATGCGTTTATTAATGCCTCATAGGCAATACTTTTTAAACTTCTCTCTCTCTTTGCAAAAAGCTTTTAAAACTTCACTTTCCTTTACGGCCTCTCCGTTAAATGTTTCCTTTTTCTCAAGAAAGAATTTGAAGAAAAGGCTTGTAGATTTTCACTTTTCCTTGGGAAAGGAATTTAAATCTACTATTTTCCTATTTTGAAGACTACCGTAGCGCAGAGGGTAGCATGTCCGCCTATGACGCTGAACCCCAGGGTTCGAATTCTGGCGAGACCATCAGAAAAATTTTCAACGGAGGTTTTCCCCTCCTAATGCTATGCAAAAACTTCTCTTCCAAGAGTTGTAGCACTGCGGCACGCCGTTCGGTCTCGGCCATAATAGGAAGGTGTCTTATCATTGAGCTTAAAACTTGAATCAGACTTCACTCATTGATATGTTAGAGATTGTCTCCGATCCTTAGTGGAATGTTCATGGGCAAAATCTGCATTTGCAATTTGCATTGTCCTTTATAAAGGCTTTTAAAACTACCAGATTGGTCCTGGCAAAATTGGTCCTGACCACCATAAAAACCGATGCTTGGCGTTGACTTCTTATGACCATGTCATATAGGATCCTTATCGAAGGAAAGAAGAAAAAAGAAAACATTTTCAAATCGAACGAGGACTGAAAATTTCCAACAATTTTCATTCACATATTTTGCTATTAATTTGAAAATGAACAACAATGTAAGCATCGTAATTTTTTTGTGGTATTCTTGACCATAGTTTGCCTCTGTGCTGAAAACGGTTAATAAAGCTGGGGATACCACAGTAACACCTGTTAGTATGTGTTGCTGGGTTTACTCGCAGAAGCTTTAAATACATTAGTGTTAACTAATCGAAAATAAGTTAATAATCCTGCCGCAAGCACACCAAAAGGAGGTCGAACATCAACATGTAGGTACTTAGCCCTTTAGTGTTTGTTGAAAAGCCTTTAACGAACCTAACCCGCCACAAATACAATCAGGCACTTTTAGTGCCAGAATTACCATCATCCCAAGCTATGGTCTAGCTGGGGCTTTGCAACCTATCTGCAGTCTCATGCTCTAGCGTAGACTCATGAAAGTACTTAACCGTCTCTTTTAGTAGTTTGGGGGTGGTGTAGAGTCTTCGGTAACATTCAATGCCATGAGATGAGTAAAAAGGAACACCCATGGGTTAACAGAAATTTGCCTGGGTATGGCGGGATACAGTCACACCAAAAACGTTTAAACCCGAGCAGCCTCACATATGCTCAAACACTGAGCCTTTTCCCAACTCAAAGTGCCAGGTAATGGCAAGTGCTTGTTGCGACACGAGTTGGGCGGTTGGTGGCAGCAGCATCATTGGTATCAACTTTGGCAAACTAACCGCATAGCGCAACAATTAAGTTTGTTTCATGTGGCAGAGCTGTTACCAAACCCAGCTCCTGCTGCTGCTACAGCAACTCTTCTCGCTATGTTACTTCTCCACTTTCTTCTCCCTCTTAGCCAGACTGAGACTGGTGTTTGTGTCGTTTTGTCTTTTTTTTTTAATTTTGCTTCTTTGAATTATTGTTTAAATTTGCAACAAACTAAATAAAGCACGACGCCGTACATTAACTAAAAAGTAGTTGAAAAAAAAAACTGAGTAGAGTGCCGGTTGAGGCAATACTTTGCTACAGCTTTGAAAATAATAACAAAAAAATAGCACAACTAAACTAAGAAACGCCCAGAGAAAGTTTCCTAGCCACCAACAAGTTTATTAAAAACTACACGAACCGTAGCCAAGTACGAAGGGAGTAAAGGTGGATATGGCGGGTTCTTCCTATCGTTAAAATTCCAATAGAGAATCGAAGCCACAACGCCAACTTAGAATTTCACAGTGGCTATATGGTGAGGTGATGAAAATCAAGTTAACGCGAAGGAAATAAAATAATCAATAAATCGATTATAAATAAGATCAACCAGAAGTAAGACCATCTGCGAACTTAATCTGCTTATGGATGAAAAGAATCTGCTCAATATTTCTATTTTTAAAGACTGTAGAGTGATTTCAACAGACAGACGGACGGACATGTCGATATATACTTTAAAGGGTCGGAAATGAATATTTCAATATGCTGTAAACGGAATGACAAAATGAATCCCCAACCATCGGAGGCGTGTATATAAAAAACACCTTAAAAATCTGTCGTTTGAGAACAAAATACCCATTTCGGGAAAATATGGTCTTCAAATCAGCATTTTAATAAAACTACTGTGGAGGCTACAAATAACACCGTGCTATACCAGTAAGGGAAGGCAAAAGTCGGGCGGTGCCGACTATATAATACCCTACACCACCGAGTCTACGTAATACTTCCAATATGTAGCACTTATATTAAAATCTAGTCAGGGTTTAATTTTGCATACCTATTGAAATATCGAATATAGCCTTTTCTTACGATCGTACGAAAATTGTGGCTTCTACAGCCTTAAAAGTCGAAACGCACAAAGGATATATATGTGAACTGTACCTAAATCTGGTTCGATTTTGATGGCATATTTTGCATGTAGTACAAAATGGCACTTCGTTCCAAATTTGGTGAAGATCGGACTAAAATTATGCCTTCTACAGCCTTAATAGGTCAAATCGGATGTAAGTTATATATGGGAGTTATAACTAAATCTGAACCGATTTTGATGAAATACTAGGACGTCATACGAAACATCTCATGCTAAATTTGGTAAAGATTGAACCAATATTCTGCCTTCTACAGCCTTAAAAGGCCATATCGGATGAAAGATATATGTGGGAGCTATAAATAAATCTGATCCGATTCTGATGAAATTTTGCACACATACTGGGACGTCGAAAAAAGCACTTTGTGCCAAATTTGGTAAAGATCGGATCAAAACTGTGCCTTCTACAGCCTTAATAGGTCAAATCGGATGAATGTTATATACGGGAGCTATACCTAAATCTAAACCGATTGAGATGAAATTTTGCACACGTATTAAGAGATCACCCGAAATATCTCATGCTTAATTTGGTAGAGATTGCACCAAAATTACGGCTCCACAGCTTTAAAAGGGTATATCGGATGAAAGATATATATGGGAGTTATGTCTAAATCTGGACCGATTTCAATGAAAATTTGCACACATGTTGGAACGTTAAAAAAAAAACACTTTGTGCCAAATTTTGTAAGGATCGGACCAAAATTGTGACTTCTACAGCTTGACAAGGGCATATCGGATGAAAGATATATATGGGAGCTATATCGAAATCTGGACCGATCTTTTTCAAAATCAATAGCGTTTGTTCTTGGAATAAAAAAGGGACTTTTGTGAAATTAATGAACTAATGAGCTCCTAGAGGCCTCGACTTTCATTCGATTTTGCTGAAATTTGACACAAGGACTGCCTTTCTAATTTTCAACATCAACGGCAAGTATGATCCAAATCAGTCAACAAACTTATAGTATGGTCCCATATAAACCGTTCCCCAGATATGAATTTTTGAGCCCCTAGAAGTCTCAGTTTTCATTTGACTTCCGCTCTGATTTTCAACACCCATGCCAAATATGATCCGAATCGGTGTATTAAATGGCATTGCAAATTTTGCCCATGGACATTCCACTAAGGAACAGGGGCAAATTTCTCACATATCAATGAGTGCAATCCAATTCAAGTTTAAGCTTAATTATAATGGGCCCCCTTTTTATGGCCGAGCCCAAACGGCGTGCCGCAATGCGACACCTCTTTGGAGATAAGTTTTTACTTTTATCTGCAACTTTTGCTGCAAACTTGCGGTAAATTTTGTCATTAATCCAAATCATGCATCAAAATAAAAATAGAACCACAAATGAAGGTTTGGCAGAAATAACGAGGTAAACAAGTTAAGGAGCCTGCCAAGAGCTCCTGCTCATGATCTCATTCACACTTTGATCTAATCATTTAAAAATTTCAAAGAGTTCTTAAAATGAAGATTTTTTCGATTCTGCTCCACTCTGCGTCCTGCCGTCACAGGTTATCGTTAACCGATCACCATAATATTTCTAATTTGGTGTATTAAGATTAACAAGTAAAAAGGCATTAACTTCGGACGGGCAAAACTTTGGATACCCACCACCTCGGGGTTATATTTAAACCACCTTTCATCAAAATTCGGTGAAATTTCATACCTTATTTCCCATAGCAGTTATATCGAAATATGTTCCGATTTGGACCAAATACTAATAAGTTCGGTAGCTATATCTAAAAATAAACCGATCTGTACCATGTACGACACGGATGTCGAATAGCCTAACATAAGTCACTTTCAGTGAAATCGGATAATAAATGTGCCTTTTATGGGGCCAAGACTTTTAATCGAGATATCGGTCTATATGAAAGCTATATTCAAATCAGAACCGATCTGTGCGATATTGCAGAAGTATGTTAATTGGCTAAACTTAACTCACTGTCCCGAATTTCGGCGACATCGGACTATATAAGCGCCTTTTATGGGCCCAAAACATTAAATTGAGAAATCGGTCTATATCGCAGCTATATCCAAATCTGAGCCGATCAATGCCAAATTGAATAATGTTGTTGAAGGGCCTAAGACAACTCATTGTCCCAAATTTCAGCAAAATCGGATAAAAAATGTGGCTTTTATGGGCCTAAAACCCTAAATCAGAGGGTCGGTCTATATGGCAGCTATAACCAAATCTGGATCGATCTGGGCCAAATTGACGAAGGAAGTCGAAGGGTCTAACACAACTCACTGTCCCAAATTTCAGCAAAATCAGATAGTAAATATGGCTTTTATGGGCCTAAGTCCCTTAATCGGAAGATCGGTCTGTATGGCAGCTATATCCAAATCTGGACCGATCTGAGCCAAATTCACGAAAGTCATCGAAGGGCCTAACACAACTCACTGTCCGAAATTTCAGCAGAATCGGATAATAAATGTGGCTAAATCGGCGGATCGATTTATATGGGGGCTATATCGAGATATAGTCCCATATAGCCCATCTTCGAACTTAACCTGCTTATGGGCAAAAAAAAAAAAAAGAATCTGTGCAAAGTTTCAGCTCAATATCTCTGTTTTTGAAGACTACTGCGTGATTTCAACAGACAGTCGGACGGACATGTTTAGATCGTCTTAGATTTTTACGCTGAAACGGAAATGGATATTTCGATGTGTTGCAAACGGAATGACAAAATGAATATACCCCCATCCTTCGGTGGTGGGTATGAAAAGATAAAAATGCAGCTTTAAATATTCTCCTTTATAGATTGGGATAGTTTAATGTAAAGTGACAAATTTCTTCAAAATTATATCAAATTTGGTGGTGAAATTAAAATATATGAACTTCTAATCGATTCGTACTTTAAGCAGTTATGACTTTTCACATTTCATTTGTCGCTTTTTTACCACATTGCACCTCGAACAAGTTGAAGTACTAAGGCAAATAACTACAACAATTGAAAGCATTAACAACAAAAAGAATTAAGCCGTCAGCAATCGATTATCTTTATATTATGGCCGGTGTTAAGTTGCCTTCGCCTCTTGGAGTTTTCAGCAAATTTGCCGGCAACCAACACACAACCCCTCCGCACGTTGGCCATGCTAAGCATTGAACTTTTTCAACAATTTCTACTTATCCGCCATAATAATACAAGTTAAATAACTTTCATAATTTCTCTCATTTTTTAAAGAATATTGCCGTTAAAAGAAAGAAAAAAAAAACAACACCTGAAATGAAAAGGTTAAAAAAAACAGAAGAGAAAAAAAAAAACTTAACTTCAAACAGAAGGCAAGGTGCAAAAGTTTTACTCAATTCAAGTTTGGATTTGTTTTATGATATTAAGGTGACCAGCTTTGTTTAAAATTTAATTTATTTTGCATTTGGCCATAACTTCCGCTCCTCTGAGAAAACAAATTGAAGTTTGCCCCAGTGAGGTGCGGGGGACATGAGGTTAATTTTCAAATTGAATTGAATTATTAATGGGAAGCCTTAAGAAGTTTAAATATTTTGCCAGGTTGCTGGTCCATGTCCTTGGCTGGACTTTTAACCAAGGACTAAGCATATTCATGAAACACCACAATGTTTGCTTGAGTAGAAGTATAAGTATTAAATTTTAATTTTATCAACCTGTTTTTCGGAAATTATTTTCTTAATTTTTAATCATGACTTAAAATTAGTTGAAAAATTCCTTGCAAGCACCATCGAAAGGGAAGGGATAGCAAAAGGGTATTTATTGAAAAAAATTCTTAAAGAAATTACAACTGCGGTTGGTGTAGCATGTCAAAATAATTTTGTGCTTTAAAATGCACAGCTCAAATGTGATGAAGTGTTAGGAACAAATTTGAAAATTGTTGCATTTGTTTGCAACGCTAAGAAGGAGAAGAGCTAGACCCATCGATAAATATACGGATCGGATCACTTCCTGATTCCATTTAGCCATGTCCGTCTGCCTGTCTGTCCATGTATTCTTGTAATCAAGGTACAGATCGCATTTGTTGTCTGATTTTCACAAAATTTTGCACAAGTGTGTTTTTTGGTCCAAGGACGAACGCTATTGATTTTGAAAAAAAATCGGTCCAGATTTAGATGGAGCTCCCATATATATCTTTCATCCGATGTGTCCTTTTTAGGCTGTAAAGCCACAATTTTGGTCCGATCCTTACAAAATTTGGCACGAAGTGTTTTTTTAACGACCCAAAATGCTTGCAAAATTTTATTGAAATCGGTTCAGATTTAGATATAGCTCCCAAATATATCTTTCATCCGATATGCCCTTTTAAAGCTGTAGGAGCCGCAATTTTGGTGCGATCACTACCAAATTTGGCATGAACTGTTTCGTGTGACGTCCCAGTATGTGTGCAAAATTTCATCTTAATCGGTTCAGATTTAGATATAGCTCCCATATATAATTTTCGTCCGATTTGACCTAATAAGGCTGTAGAAGGCACAATTTTGATCAGATCTTTACAAAATTTTGCACGAAATGTTTCGTGTGATGTCCCAGTATGTGTGCAAAATTTCATCTAAATCGGTTCAGATTTAGATATAGCTCCCATATATAATTTTCGTCCGATTTGACCTATAAAGGCTGTAGAAGGCACAATTTTGTTCCGTTCTTTACAAAATTTGTCACGAAGTGCTTTTTGTGATGTTCCAATATGTGTGCAAAATTTCATCATAATCGGATCAGATTTAGATATAGCTCCCATGAACATCTTTCATCCGATATGCCCTTTTAAGGTTGTAGAAGCCACAATTTTGCTCCGTTCTCTATAAAATTTTTCATGAGATGGTTTAATTGACATCCCAAATTTCATCAAATTCGATTTAGATGAAGCTCCCATATATATCTTTTATGCGTTTCGACTTTTAAGGCTGTAGAAGCCACAATTTTGCTCCGATCTCTACAAAATTTTTCATGAGATGGTTTAATTGACATCCCAATGCGTGTTTAAAATTTCATCGAAATCGATTTAGATGAAGCTACCATATATATCGTTTATGCGTTTCGACTTTAAAGACAGTAGAAGCCAATTTTCGCACCATCGTAAGAAAATCGTAAAAGGTTCTATTCGATATTTCCATAAAATATGGATATAAGTGCTATCTATTAAAAGTATTACGAGAAGTCGATGGTGTAGGGTATTATATAGTCTGCTCCGCCCGACTTTTGCCTTTCCTCACTGGTTTTATCAAAAAATTGTGTTAAGCGTCGAAGCTAATTTTTGGCACAATGGGTACGTAAATAAGCAGAATTGTCGATTATGGAGTGAATATCAGCCAGAAGTATTGCCAGAGCTACCAATCCATCCAAAAAAGTCACAGTTTGGTGCAGTTTATGGGCTAGTGGCATCATTGGACCGTGCTTCTTTAAATATGATGCGAATCGTAACATTACTGTGAACGGTGAGCGCTACCATGAGATGATATTCAACTTTTTTTCCCCAAAATGCAAGAGCTTGACTTGCAATTCATGTGGTGCCACATGGCACACAGCACGCGTAACAATGAACAAATTGAGAGGCGAGTTCGGTGAACATTTTATTTCACGTTCGGGTTCGGTCTATTTGCCTCCTAGATCGTCCGATTTAACACTTTTAGACTATTTTTTGTTGGGCTATGTTAAACCTCATGTCTATACAGATAAGCCCGCTTCAATTGTTGCATTGGAAGACAGCATTGTAGCATTTATTCTTGAGATACCGGCCAAAATGTTGGAAAGAGTATGCAAAATTGGACTAAGCGGATGGACCATTTAAGGCGCAGTCACGGTCAACATTTGCATGAACTAATCTTCAAACATAATGTAATATGGACCATACAATCGATTCAAATCAAGATTTCATTCATATTTCTGAATTTAATGTTTTTTTTTGAAAAATTTTCCTATAGCTCTTTAAAAATCACCCTTTATGAGAATATATTATTTTTTTATTCTAAAAATTTTTGAATCAATTTTTTTTTGTTGAAGCTACTAATTTGTCCAGAGTCGGAGTCGAGATAATTATTCCGGCTCCGACTCCGTGAAAAATTGCTCGACCCCGACTCCTACTCCGCAGCGATGGGTACAAAAAATTACTCCCCATTTTTAATACATTTACTAGCCAAACCGGGCCCAATCCGCTGAGCCTTCTTTAACTCTCTAATATCTTTTTAGTGTGGGGACACTTCTCCCTGAATGCGGATATCGAATTCGTGCCATTGTAGCCTATGACGTTGAACGCGTTCGAATCCTTGCGAGAACATCGGACAAAACGGTGTTTATCCCCTCTTCATGTTGACGATATTTGCGAGGTACAATGCCAAGCACGGTCATTTGAAAAATGTTCCCTAAAGAGGTGTCGCACTGCGAGACGCCGTTCGGACTCAGCTATAAACAAGTAAAAAGGCCTTAAGTTCGGCCGGGCCGAATTTTGGATACCCACCACCTCGGATATATATGTAAACCACCTTTCGTCAAAATCCGGTGCAAAACTCATACCTTATGCCCCATAGCAGCTATATCAATATATGTTACGATTTGGACCAAATACTAATAAGTAAAATTCATTGTTCAATTGTATATAACAAAATATTGGTCTTATTAGTAGCTATATCTAAAAATAAACCGATCTGAACTATATACGACACGGATGCCGAAAAGCATAACATAAGTCAGTGTGTCAAATTTCAGTGCAATCGGATTAAAAAAGCGCCTTTTATGGGGCCAAGACTTTAAATCGAGAGATCGATCTATATGGCAGCAATATGCAAATCTTGATCGATCTAGACCAAATTCCAGATAAATATGGAGGGGCTTAACTTTACTCGTTGTCCCAAATTTCGGCAACATCGGACAATAAATGCGCTTTTCATGGCCCCAAAACCTAAAACCGGGAGATCGGTCTATATGGCAGTTATATCCAAATCTGGACCGATCTGAGCCAATTGACGGAGGATGTTAAAGGGCCTACCACAACTCACTGTCCCAAATTTCCGCTAAATTGGACAATAAATGTGGCTTTTATGGGCCTAAGACCCTAAATTTGAGGATCGGTCTATATGGCAGCTATATCCAAATCTGAACCGATCTGAGCTATATTGACAGAGGATGTCGAGGAGCCTAAGGCAATGTACTGTCCCAAATTCCAGCAAAATCGGATAATAAATGTAGTCTTTATGGGCCTAAGATCCTAAATCGGAGGATCGGTCTATACGGCAGCTATATTCAAATCTGGACCGATCTGATCCAAATTGACGAAGGATGTCGAGGGGCCTAACACAACTCACTGTCTCAAATTTCAGCAAAATCGGATAATAAATGTGGCTTTTATGGGCCTAAGACCCTAAATCGGAGGATCGGTCTATATGGCAGCTATATCCAAATCTGAACCGATCTGAGCCATATTGACGGAGGATGCCGAGGGGCCTATGGCAACGTACCGTCCTAAATTTCAGCAAAATCGGATAATAAATGTGGCTTTTATGGGCGTAAGCCCCTAAATCGGCGAATCGGTCTATATGGGGGCTATATCAAGATATAGTGCGATATAGCCCATCTTCGAGCTTAACCTGCTTATGGACAAAAAAAGAATCTGTGCAAAATTTCAGCTCAATATCTCTATTTTTGAAGACTGTAGCGTGATTTCAACAGACAGACGGACAGACGGACGGACATGTCTAGATGGTCTTAGATTTTTACGCTGATCAAGAATATATATACTTTATAGGGTCGGAAATGGATATTTCGATGTGTTGCAAACGGAATGACAAAATGAATATACCCCCATCCGTCGGTGGTGGGTATAAAAACGGCAGAACCGATTTTCTCGAAATGTTCGCATATTGTGTAGGTTGGTCTGGGAGGAAACATAGGCTAAATAATTTTTTGGTATCGGAAGGGGGACGGACCCTCCCCCTTATGCCAAAAACACAATCCAAAATCAAATCTGGACCGATCGGGACAATGTAGTTATCAAATGAAAGGTATTGGAGACCAGAAAACGAATATGGTATTAAAATTTCATTCTGTTTGCAACACATCGAAATATCCATTTCCGACCCTATAAAGTATTGGGTTGCCCAAAAAGTAATTGCGGATTTTTTAAAAGAAAGTAAATGCTTTTTTAATAAAACTTAGAATGAACTTTAATCAAATATACTTTTTTTACACTTTTTTTCTAAAGCAAGGCAAAAGTAACAGCTGATAACTGACAGAAGAAAGAATGCAATTACAGAGTCACAAGCTGTGAAAAAATTTGTCAACGCCGACTATATGAAAAATCCGCAATTACTTTTTGGGTAACCCAATATATATATTCTTGATCAGCGTAAAAATCAAAGACGATCTAGACATGTCTGTTCGTCTATCCATCTGTCTGTTGAAATCAAGCTACAGTCTTTAAATAGAGATATTGAGCTGAAATTATGTACATACTCTTTATTTGTCCATAAGCAGGTTAAGTTCGAAGATGGGCTATATCGGACTATATCTTGATATAGCCCCCATATAGACCGATCCGCCGATTTAGGGTCTTAGGCCCATAATAGCCTCATTTATTATCCGATTTTGCTGAAATTTGGGACAGTGAGTTGCGTTAGGCCCTTCGACATCCTTTGTAAATTTGGCCCATATCGGTTCAAATTTGGATATAGCTGCCATATAGACCGATCTTCCGATTTAGGGTCTTAGGCCCATAAAAGCCACATTTTTTATCCCATTTTACTGAAATTTGGGACAGTGAGTTGTGTTAGACCCTTCGATATCTTTCGTCAATTTGGCCCATGTCGGTCCAAATTTGGAAATAGCTGCCATATAGACCGATCCTCCGATTTAGGGTCTTAGGCACATAAAAGCCTCATTTATTATCCGATTTCGCTGAAATATGGGACAGTGAGTTACGTTGGGCCCTTCGAAATCCTCCGTCAATTTGGCCCAGATCGGTTCAAATTGGATATAGGTGCCATATAGACCGATCCTCCGATTTAAGGTCTTAGGTCCATAAAAGCCACATTTATTAATCGATTTTGTTGAAATTTAGGACAGTGAGTTGTGTTAAGCCCTTCGACATCTTCCATCAGATCGGTCCAGATTTGGATATAGCTGCCATATAGACCGATCCTTAGATTAAGGGTCTTAGTACCATTAAAGCCGCATTTATTATCCGATTTTGCTGAAATTTGGGTCAGTGAGTTGCCTTAGGCCTTTCGACATCTTTTTTCAATTTGGCACTGATCGGTTGAGATTTGGATATAGCTGCCATATAGACCGATCTCTCGGTTGAACAATGACTTGTACTTATAAGCATTTGGTCTAAATCGTTTGATATGTCTATATAGCTGCTATGGTGCATAAGGTATGCATTTTTCACTGTATTTTGACGAAAGGTTGTTCACATATATACCCGAGGTGGTGGGTATCCAAAGTTCGGCCCGGCCGAACTTAATGCCTTTTTACTTGTTCAGTCTATACTAAACAAACAAACCGAGTCCATTATATATCCATGATTGGCTATTGTGCCCATTTTGTGCGTTTTTGTGGAGGTGGGGTTTTTAGGGTAACGGTGGATGGTCCGCCTCTTTTCTATTACTACTTCCTCACCATATACGTAATCTACTCCCGAATACTCTTCATTTGAGTCCCATATTGTCATGATTGATAAATAAACCCATTTTAAGTGGTTTTAGGGCTGGGGCGGCCCCCAGGTATTTGGGCTCAACTTTTATTATGAGATTCGTACTCTACTCTTGAATACCTTTCATTTGAATCCCATAGTGTCCAGATCAGTCCACTTTTATTTTTTGGGTAGTGCTTTTGGGGTAAGGGGGAGGGTCCGCCCCCCTCCGATATCAAAACATTATATAACCTCCTTCCTTCCAGAACTACCTACACAATCTGTCAAAATTTCAAGGTAATCGGTTCAGCCGTTTTTGAGTCTGATTGAATTTGCAACACTGGTCCAAATACCTTTGATTTGGGTCTATATTGTAATCATCGGCCTATATGTGCACGCCATGGTGGTGCTCCGCAGTAACTTGACAATTATCGTAAGTTTTGTGTATTCGGCGGCTCCATATACTTGGCCCACATTGAATTTGCATTTCAGATTTCTACTCTTCTCCTACCACTAATCTTTGGTCGGGGTAAGATCGAGACACTAATTTTATGTGAATTGGGAAAAATCGGATTACATTTAGATACAGCTCGCATAAACATACGCTCTTGACCAGTTTCTATTAACCTTGCAATGTCTTGCGGATTACTCAGTGGAGTAAGTTGTCTTTACAATTTGTACACTTCCCCTCCCCTCTATTGGTGATATTAATAGAAATCGCTTCCGATTTATTGTGAATATTAGTTGGATTTTCAGCTGGTCACCCCAAAGGTGGCCATAATGGCATATCTAAGAGTGTGAAAGTATTTAGTTATAGTTATTAGAAATTAACTTCTTCATATTTCATGGCTAATAAATGTTCTGTCGGATAGCAAAAAAAAAAAAAAAAGGCCAACAACTACAAGAAGACCATGACTGTCGTGTCTACAGGCATTGTAAACGTTCAACCATATGCTTGCTCTTTTACCTCCGCCCGCGCTTTGGCCTTTCCACAACTTTTATTCCGCAGGCAGTGTGGAAAGTTTTCAGAGGTCCTTAACGACTTTTTCATACTTTCGTTGAAGCAGAAATAGTTTTGTGGCGGAAATTGATATTATTTAACAGTGTTTAAGTTCTTTTTGGAGGATTTTCAATTCGCTAAGCATGAAGCGACCAAAATGGGCAACTCCACTTTTTTGCTGAGGGGGATGGTGGGTGTGGTGGTGTCGGCGGCGTTGCTTTGGTTAAAACTGTGAAGGCAAACGAAAGCAATTACATCAAAAGCAGCACTGATAGTTTGGGTTGGTTGGCTGGTTGGTTGGTTGGTTGGTCGGTTTTTGGATACGATGACGGCCACCAGCAGGCTAAGGGGGTGGCCGGGACAGTGAAATGCAAAATAAAAACTAATTTCAATAAAAGCCTTTTTGGGTTTAGTTTTTCTATTTGTTATTTATATTCTGTTTAGTTTATTTTTACACCATTCCAATTATTGTGTCAAAACAAACTCACCCACTCAGTGTGGCGTTAATGTTTGAGTTTCATGTAACCGAGTTATTCAGGTAATTTGGGTCAATATAAATATTTATAAAAGTAAGCAAGTGTTATTAAAAGGAATTTAAAATTACTGAACAGACAGATGGTCACACGCAGGGCGATTGCGAAAGATAATAATTATTATAGAACAGGGTAGCTGACATGAAGTGCTACCAAATTCACATTGGTTGTTCTTCTATCATTCTTAGTTTACTTAAAAAAAATACAGTTTTTCGTAATAATGTGATGGCTTTATATTTGTCTAGAAACTCAAACACCTCAAAGTGATGTGTTGCAAACAGAATGACGAAATTAGAATACCCCCATCCTATGGTGGAGGGTTTAAAAATTAGTGTACCCCCATCCTATGGTGGATGGTATAAAAATTAAAACAATTAAAAAGGCATAAAGTGCGGCTAGGCCGAACTTTGGATACCCACCACCGGTGAAAATTGGATTACTTAAGCACCCAAATTCGGCACGGACATTGAGTGGTCTGTTCAATTTTGTAGAACAAGATGTTGGTATTTTCCGCAGCTATATCCAAATATATACCGACCTGAACCATATTAAACAAAGATGTCGATAAACCTAACAAAAGACACTGCATCAAATTTCAACCAAATCGGATAATAAATGCGCTTTATATAGCGCCAAGATTTTTATCGAGAGATCGTTCTCCATGGCACCTATAACCAAATCTGGACCGATCTGGACCAAATTAAACAAGGATATTATAATCATCCCATTCAGCTGATAGAAATGTTTGCTAATATAGCAGCCCTGTGTTTGTTGAAACAGCAGTGGTGTCTGCTTTCCTATTTTCAGCAGACAAAAATTGCTGTTTTAGCAAACACACTTGCTGTTTTCAATAACAAATTTGGTTGGGAGTAGAGACTGTATAAACCATATGCTAAGGAATAGGTGGATAAATTGCGGGTCCCAAGACATAAATACAAAGGAAAAAGTGGCACAGGGCACGCCACAGGGGGGCATTTTGTTGCCACTCCTTTGGTTGACCACCATAAATAATCTTTTATGGATGCTGACTGAGGAGGGGATTTGAACCCGTCTGCTATGCAGACGATGTTGTAATACCTCTTAGGGGTAAGGTTGCGAACCAGCAATGCAGGAGGGCCGAAAGGGTTTCTCATATGTCATATGACTCGGCTATCCTAGGGGTCTCACTGTTAACCCACAGAAGACTGAAATATGCCTGTTCACGACGAAGACCAATTTGACGCACCACATTTCCTCTATAAAGAGATTTCGATACCTGACAAGGTCATATACTTAGAGTGATCTTGAATAGGAAACTTAATTGGAAGTGTCATATACAGGAGCATACTGAGAAGGCCCACAGATGTTATGCATTATGTAGACGGGCCGTAGGTTCGAAATGGGGCCTGAATCCGAGGATAGTATACTGGCTCTACAGGAGCATGATTAGACCAATATTAACTTTCGCCTCAGTAGTTTGGTGGGCTGCTATGGAGAAAAGTGCAACATAAGGACTATACAACAGGTTCAGGGAACATGTCGTCTTGGTATAGGCGGAGCGTCCACGCCCACTAAGGCACTGGAGACTATTCTGGATATCCGACCGAATGACAAACAGATTAATTGTGAGGCAGCCTCTGCTGCTATGAGACTTAAGGCGTTGGGAGAATGGATTGAGGATGGGAGCAGCTCATATCATCATGGTATAACCAAGGCGACGATAGGAAACCTGGAAGGAAGGGAAAAAGTTTTCGATCGGATACCTGAGACGACTCTTGAGGTCGAGGGCGAGGCACTGCTGCCAGCTGCACAGACTTGGAATGACGGAACCCTAGTATACCCATCTGGAAGATCATGTTACACGGATGGTTCGAAACTTAAGCACAGAGTGGGCCTGGGGTTCCACATTGGGAACCCAAGGACTGAGATCTGTTTTAGACTGCCTAACCATAATACGGTCCTGCAGCCGGAGATCCGGGCGATCATGGAATGTGTGAGGTGGTGCTAACGCGAGGACATCGAGTGTTACCACCATCTTTAAGGACAATAACGAGGTCATAAGGGCAATATAAACCAGCATGATAAGATCATGAACAATCTTGTAAAGGAAGAAGGAGATTGAGGCACTCTCAAGGATGGCACGATCAGCATGGTTTGGGTGCCTGGCCATAGCGGAGTAAGGAGGAAAGAGAAAGCAGTTCATTTCGCAGTGTAGGCCAGATGTCAGCCGTAAATAAAATTTTTTAACCCGAAGCCTTTCGGGTCGACGCTGTCGAACGCTCATGTAACCCTGTGAAACTGCTAAACCGTTGGTAGGTCAGCGAAAATGCAATATGGAGATTCAGATCGTGAGAGGACGAAACTATTTCTGAAAGAAAGTAAGAAGCAGGTCAGTATAGCTTTCGGTATTATGTGCAAGGCATGTGGGAAAGATCATAAGACGTTGGAGCATTTCCTATGTCTTGCCCGTGTAACCCTGTGGAACAGCGAAACCGTCGGTTGGGCGGCGAAAATGCTATGAGGAGATCCAGATTAGTATATCTTTCGGTATCATGTGTAAGGCATGCGGTCAAGATGATGAGACGTTGGAGTCCTATGTCATTGCCCGGTTTAGGCGGCTAAAAGACACCGGTGCTAAGGTGAGGACACAATACCAGACATTAACCAACTTAGGCGAGTGATTAGATATTGGTGAGTGTAAGTAGAACGGAATTCCTAACATTTAAGTTTCTTCTTCGAGGTTAATTTTTAGTTTTTAGAGCACACAACAAGCCGGTTACTGGCTTAGGTGTATGTCCATATTCGCACCCTCTTTTCAACGTCCATCCTATGGTGGGGAGTATAAAAATATGTCACTGTGGAAACCGGTTAAGAGTAATATATACCTCCAATATACATGTTCGCTAAATTTTTACTAATATTTCAGAATCAGGCTCATGTCTCAATCCAATTTGAACAGATCTCACATTTTCGTTGAAATTTAACAAAGCCAATATGCTATGATGGAAGACATTTAAATGTGCATTTAGAATTATTATTTAAATATGAAAATGCATAAAATATTATTATTATATACAATGATGCCTAATGCTTCCTTACTTGTTTTTTTATGTGAAATTTAAATCCGGTTTGTTTAAGTTATCTAAATGTTGCTCTTTCCTATTCTTGGCACTTTTCAAATAATGTTGTCTTTCACAACACTGCCATAATAAATTTGCGGTTAATGCCACTCTATTTGCCTACACTTATCAAAGTTTTTCAAGTATGGGTATCTGTATGTTTGTTTGGAATTATGCGAAAAAAATTCTTTTTTATAATTTTAGTAGAAATACTTTTGAAAATTGTGTTCAACTTTATAAGCTGATGGATTTTCGGGGTGTTTTTTGGGGTTTACTCGACCCATCAATACGGCGAATACAATTTTTGTGTGTGATTATATTTATGAGTATCGTTGTAATACGGACATGGTTGTTACTGAGAACTTTCCATTGAAACGCATGCATCATCGAAAGGACTTTTTATACAAATGGAAATTTGCATGGTTAAATGGGTGAGTATGTGTTAAGAGTTTTATGTGGATTATATTCTTACGAAGTGAATTCAAATGTGGCAGCGTTACCATTGAAGTTACATTTAATTGGTTCTGTTTCAGCGGGTTGAACATGTAGTTGGACATTAGTGCGTATGATTCATATTTGCTAGTTGCAAAACTCATACGCACGCATGCACTTGAATTTTGGTACACTCTGAGAGATATGTTTGCAAACTCTCTTTGATTTGATTTAAAATAAACAAGTAAAAGCGTGCTAAGTTCTGCCGGGCCGAATCTTATATACCCTCCACCAAGGATAGCATTTGTCGAGTTCTTTTCCCGGCATCTTTTTTAGGCAAGCAAAGGATAAAAGAAACGAATTGCTCTGCTATTAGAGCAATATCAAGATATGGTTCGGTTCGGACCACAATTAAATTACATGTTGGAAACCTGTGTAAAATGTCAGCCAATTCGAATAAGAATTGCGCCCTTTGGGGGCTCAAGAAGTAAAATAGAGAGATCGATTTATATGGCCGCTGTATCAGGCTATAGACCGATTCAGACGATAATAAACACGTTTGTTAATGGTCATAAGAGGATCCGTCGTACAAAATTTCAGGCAAATCGTATAATAATTGCGACCTCTAGAGGCTCAAGAAGTGATCGGTTTATATGGCAGCTATAAAAGGTTGTGAACCGATTTGAACCTTATTTGGCACAAATGTTGAAAGTCAAAATAAAATATGTCATTCGATTCAGCCAAATCCGATAGAAATTGCGCCCTTTAGAAGCTCAAGAAGTCAAGTCCCCAGATCGGTTTATATGACAGCTATATCAGGTTATGGACCGATTTGAACCATACTTGGTACAGTTATTGTATATCATAACAACATATTTCGTGCAAAATTTCATTCCAATCGGATTAGAATTGCGCTCTCTAGTGACTCAAGAAGTCGAGATTCAAATTCGGTTTATATGACAGCTATATCAGGTTATTGACCGATTTGAACCTAATTTAGCACAGTTGTTGGAAGTCATAAAAAATCTCGTCGTGCAAAATTTCATTCCAATCGGATTAGAATTGCGCCCTCTAGAGGATCAAGAAGTCAAGACCCAAGATCGGTTTATATGGCAGCTATATCCAAATATGGTCTGATTTGGCCCGTTCAAGAACTTAACCATCACGCATCAAAAAGACGTATCTGTGCCAAAGTTCAGCTCAGTTTCTCAATTTTTGAAGCCTGTAGAGTGATTACAACAGACGGACGGAGAGACGGACAAACACACGGATATTCCCTATCCTATGGTGGTGGGTATAAAAGGCCTGCGGCGAAATATTCCTCTAAGACCCTATAAAGTATATATATTCTTGATCGTCATAACATTTTTAGTCGAAATAGCCATGTCCGTCCGTCCTTCCGTCTGTCTGTCGAAAGCATACTTACTTTCGAAGGAATAAATATGGTTCAGATCAGACTATATTTAGATATAGCTGCCATATAGACCGACTTCCCGATAAAGGGTCTGAAAACCATAAAAGCTTTATTTATTACCCGATTTCGCTGAAATTTGCAACAGTGGGTTATTTTGAGCTTCCCGACATCTGACCCAAGTATGGTACAGATCGGACTATATTTAGATATAGACCGATCTGCCAATAAGTGGTCTGAAGCCCATAAAAGCTTTTTTTTTTATCAGATTTCGCTGAAATTTGGAACAATGGGTGGTTTTAGGCCACCCGCCATCCGACCCAAATATGGTTCTGATCGGACTATATTTAGATATTGCTGTCATATAGACCGGTTAAGGGTCAGAAGCTCATAAAAGCTTTATTTATTACCCGATTTTGTTGTAATTTGAAATACAAAATTCAACTGTGACTTATATATATTAGACCACTCTATGTCCGTGACGAATTTGGGTGCATAATTTATCCAATTTTCACCAGGTTGTGGTGAAAGGGGGTTTACATATACATCCGAGGTGGTGGGTATGCAAAGTTTGGCCCGACCGCACTTAATGCCTTTTTACTTGTTTTAAGATGTTTGCGTCAAGTATCTGTGGAATTTTTCATCTCGATATTTTCAGTATGTAGAACTCTTTTTGGCCAACAAGGGGCTGGAAGGATAACCAGACTTCGAGAACCTTTGGTAGTACTTGCGTTATTTTGTTACAAAATAATACAACAAAAAATTCGACTTTTTGTCCCTGTTTGATTGGAAAATCTCCACATCATTCAATCTGCTGTTCGAAGAGAAAATTTTTAAGCGGCTATACACTTTCATTCCATGGCATAGTTATTATGATTGGATATTCTTGTTTAAATATTAATGGGCATGGAGCTTCAAGTCTTTGTGGATTAATCCTTAACCCTCTCCCGCTTCGGACATTTGTTCCTATTGGAAATATGCAAACATTTATCTTTGCTCCTATGCTATTTTACAAATGTTTACTTCCGTCCTAGTATTCATTTTTTATTCCATCATCATCATTGTCCTGTCAGTTTATCCTCCTACAAGTCTCATCACGAATGCGTTGGGGCCGGGTGGGCGTGCGGACGAGTTGGTTATTCTTATCGGTATCAGAATACCATCATTATCTGCTATTCCATGCTGCTGCCCTGAAGCCATTTTAGAATTGCTTTCTTTGTTTGGCGTTTTTGTTTACTTTAGCATCCGAGCAGAAATTTAATATTTTACACTTTAAGTAAATTTTCATTAGCCATAATTAATTCAATTGGCTTATGAGATAAACAAAGGAAGTGCACAAAGCCAAGCCCCGTCGCTAAGCTTCGTCGTCGTCGGGGACGGCGTCGAAAGGGGCGTGCGGCATGGGATAAAGAAAATCACTTTAATAGAATGTAATTAAAATTTTATACTCCATCCCACCAGGCCTTGCCTGTGTAGCCTTTCATCTTTTCATTTTTCATATCTCAATTCGTTGGTTTGTCTTTTTTGCAACTTTTTTGCTTGGCCCGCTTCTCAATTTCCTAGGTCTTTGTGTTCCGCATTGAACAATGAAATTTCAAAGGCATATGCGCCGTTGGGGATTTGGCCAAGTGTTAATGGAATAAAATTTGTTGAGGGGCTAATGTTTCATTGAAAATTTTGTTAAAGTATGTGTGAATACTGAAATTGGTTTAGAAAATTGGTTTCCCCTTGGAATGGGCGTAAATAATTTTTTTGTTCGGATTCCTATACACATATACTATTCACCAAGTGCTTTCGCTGCAATTTCAAATTAGGTCACACGTTACTTTATTGGGCTTAGAACGTCTCACAAAAATTATATATATTTTCGGCGAAGTTGGACAATAAATGTGCGTATTATGGGCCCAAAACTTATAATCGAGAGATCGGTGCATATGGCAGCTATATCCAAATCTGGACCGATCAAGGCCAAATTGTATAAAGTTGTCGAAGAACCTAACCCAACTCACTGTCCCAAATTTCGGCAAAATCGGACAATAAATGGGCCTATTATGGGCCCAAAATCTTATATCGAGATATCCGTCTATATGGCAGCTACATCAAATCTGGACCGATCAAGGCCAAATTGCATAAAGTTGTTGAAGAACTTAACACAACTCATTGTCCCAAATTTGGTAAAATCGGACAATAAATGGGTCTTTTATGGGCCCAAAATCTTATATCGAGATATCGGTCTATATGGCAGCTATAACCATATCTGCACCGATCTGAGCCAAATTGAAGAAGAATGTTGAAGAGGCTAATACAACTCACTGTCTCAAATTTCGGCGACATCGGACAATAAATGAGCCTTTTATGGGCCCAAAACCTTAAATCAAGAGATCTGTCTATATGGCAGCTAAATCCAAATCTGAACCGATCTCAGCCAAATTGAAGAAGAATGTCGAAAGGCCCAACACAACTCACTGTCTCAAATTTCGGCGACATCGGACAATAAATGAGCCTTTTATGGGCCCAAAACTTTAAATCTAGAGATTGGTCTATATGGCAGCTATATCCAAATCTGGACCGATCTCAGCCAAATTGATGAAAGATGTCAAGGGGTCTACGGCAACTTACTGTCCCAAATTTTGGCAAAATCGTATAATAAATGTGACTTTTTTGGGCCTAAGACCCTAAATCGGCAGATCGGTCTATGTGGCAGCTACATCCAAAGTTAGACCTATCTGGGTCAAATTAAAAAACGATGTCTAAGGCCCTAACGCAACTCACTGTCTCAAATTTCAGCAAAATCGGATAATAAATGTGGTTTTTATGGGCTTTAGACCCTAAATCGGCGGATCGGTTTATATGGGGGCTATATCAAGATATAGTCCGATATAGCCCATCTTTGATCTCAACCTGCTTATGGACAAAAAAAGAATCTGTGCAAAGTCGCAGCTCAATATCTCTCTTTTTAATGACTGTAGGTTAGATGGACGGACAGACGGACGGACAGACGTATAGACATACGGACGGATGGACAGACGGACGGGCAGACAGACGCTTCCAGACAAACTTATACAATCTGTGAACATTTTAAAAAAATCGGTTCAGCCGTGTTTGATTCTACGATACAAACCAAAAAAACCGAGTCCCATATAGTCATGATGGGTCATATGACCGATATGACCGACCGACCCCCTATACTTCGATTTGATTTTGTATGCCAGATTCGTAATCTACCCCCGAATACTTTTCATTTGAGGCCCGTACTGACTGTGTTTGGGGGAATTTTAAGGTAGGTACCTAGATCCGCATTTTAATACCATATTCGTTTTCTATTTTCCAATACCTTTTATTTGTTACCCATATTGTCCCGATCGGTCCACTTTTGATTTTGGGTGGTGTTTTTGGGTAAAGGGGGAGGGTCCTCCCCCTTCCAAAATCAACAAACTATTAAGCCTATATCTCCTTCCTGACCATACTCGTAATCTACTCCCCAAAAACCTTTCATCCCCATATTGTCCAAAAAACCTATTTTAGGGGGTTTTGAGGTTGAGGCGGCCCCCCAGTTACTTGGACCCAATTTTTAATATGAAATTAGTTTTCTACTCCTAAATACCCTTCATTTGAGTCCCATATTGTCCCGACCGGTCCACGTTTATTTTTGGGTAATTCTTTTGGGGTAAGGGGGAGGGTCCGCCGAGTGTACAATGGGTACCCACTGCACAGCGGACCAGCTAGCCATTTTATTAATGCTGGTTTGTGAGTTTGGTGAATGCTCTTTAAAAAATAATTCATTTGTTACTTAAGCCATTTCGCATTTGATAACACTTTCTTTAGATTTTTTTGCCTTTAATTAATTCTCCATTGAAAGAACATTTGTAGATTTGAGCTAGTATCCATTTGCTCATTCGAAATACAATGAACGATTTAGTTTTAAACTTTGAAGCAATTTTTCGTCAAGGCTATAATTGGCAAATTGCAAATCCTTAAAAATTAAACAAATTCCACTCAATCAGTTATGGCTCAGCTGGTGATTTTGCCCTTGCCCCTGCTCTGTCTAAACAATGGAGGAAGCCAATGAAAATGTTGGTAATTATTTAAGCTTATACTTATTGCTGATGTCGTTGTTGTTGTTGTTGTTGTTCAATGTTGCCATTGCTTTGCACTTTGCCCTCCCCAAATTCGCTAGCAGTGGGCTAACAAAACATGTTTGCAGACAGGAAGATCAAGTCTGAAATCTTCCGAAGAAGGAAAAACGCCGGAAAATATACACACTTCGATTAAAGCATGATTAATTGAAATCCAATAAGTCATTGTTTTACGTCGCCTATTTTCGTTGAATCTTCCCACTGGCATCCTATTAGGATGTATCACAGCCTTATTACTGTCAACTCATCATTTGGTGCTGGTTATAACATTGAATCCATAAAACCTGGGGAGATGACCCAATGATCAAAGCTGGTGAGTAAATTATTGCGGGGTTGTGAAAATCGATTTAAATAAGTAATTAATTTGTCATGCCATCTTGTCGCATAGCATTATCAGAATAGCTGAACTTGGAGATTATATTTAAATGTTGTTGCTTTACTTTAGCTTTTCTCTTTCGTTTTGCATAACTTTGTACCTTAGTGGGGGTCTTTTAAAGGTTTGGAGTAAGAATTGTGTGAGAAACATAAAAATAGTAACTGAATGACATGGATGTGAACTTGAGAAGAAACTACAAATGGGAGGAACAAGGGGGGTTGGGTTAAAGCCTTAGAGCCAGAAAATCCATCTTAAAAGACTTTCTTTCCACTGACATGAAAATAAGACCTTTAAGGTCGCTGGCTGAAGTAAATACAAGGTCTGCTTACTGAATTTTGTTAATGCTCTTTAACTTATACCTTTCTTCATGAATGTAAATGGTGAACTGCATGAGGCATTGAGTGACAAAATTTGAATTTCGAAACAAAAACAAGTAATTGCGAAGTAGGGTTGCCCAAAAAGTAATTGCGGATTTTTTAAAAGAAAGTAAATGCATTTTTAATAAAACTTAGAATGAACTTTAATCAAATATACCTTTTTTTACGCTTTTTTTCTAAAGCAAGCTAAAAGTAACAGCTAATTACTGATAGAAGAAAGAATGCAATTACAGAGTCACAAGCTGTGAAAAAATTTGTCAACGCCGACTATATGAAAAATCCGCAATTACTTTTTGGGCAACCCATAAGTTTGGCCAGGCCGAACCTTATATAACCATCCTTATGGATCGCACTTGTCAAATTCTGAGCCCCGTATCTCTTTATATGCAAACAAAGGATAATGGATAAAAATTACTACGTAGCCTATGGACCCAGTAATTGATTTGGATATTGGAGTTCATCGCCAAATTTCAAGCGCCTACCGTTACTCTTCCGAAAGTTGTAAAGTGTTGTAACGTGCTCTCCACAGACGGACAGATGTATAGAAGGACAGACGGATAGGCGGACGGACATCGCTCAATCGACTTCAAATGCCATGGCGATCAAGAATATAAATATTTTATGGGGATGTAGACAAATATTTCGATGTGTTGCAAACGGAATGACGAAGTGAGTATACCTCCATCTCATGGCGGAGGGTGTAACAAATATTGTAAATTATTGTAAGTTAGTCCACGATCAACCTTAAGCCCTAAACCAACTTTGTCGAATTACTCCATTTCTTCCTCGATATTGAAGCGAAGACAATGATGATATTTGTTATGCAACTCTTCGTCACATCTTATATACCCTCCACCTTGGAGCGCATTTGTCAAGGAAATGCTCCAACGTCTCTTCATCTTCCCCGCATGCCCTACACTATCACTTGCCGCACCGATTTTACATAAGTGAGCTCGTAGTCCTGTGTGTCCCGTTATGATACCAATAGCTTTACTGACCTCCTTCTTGCTTCCTTTCAGTAATAGCCTCGTCTTCTCACCATCTGGATCCCCCATAGAATCCTATGCCGTTCTACCGACTATTTTGCTGTTCCACAATGTTGCATGCGCATTTGTCGTCTACTCCCTTAACTCGGACTGCGTCGACCCGAAAAGCTTCAAGTTAACCAAGTTTATTGGTGGCAGTCCTCTGGCCTTCACCGCCAAATCGTCTGCCCCTTCATTTCCCCATTACTCCGTTATAGTCCGGCATCCAAACGATGCGGATTTTGCCTCGCACTCGACTTTAAGGTTTATCTCAGGTATCCGATCGGAAACCTCTTCCCTTCCTTCCAGGTTTCATATCGTCGACTCGATTATACTGTGATTGTATGAGCTGCTCCCATCCTCAATGCATTCTTCCATAGCCTTAAGTCTCATAGCCGCAGTGTATGTCAATGGGTCTAATATCTAGAATAGTCTCCAGTGCCCTAGTGGGCGTGGTCCTCATCGCTCCGCCTACACCTAGACAACATGTTCTCTGAAGCTGTTGTATGGTCCTAATGTTGCACTTTTTCTCCATAGCAGTCCACCAAACTACTGAGACATAGAGCCTTCTCAGTTCGCTCCTGAATGTGACACTTCCAATTCAGTTTCCTGTCCAAGATCACACCTAAGTATTTGACCTTGTCAGATGTCGAAATTGTCTTACAGACGCAGTTCTTATCCGATTATCCGCCAAATCGGATAAGAACTGCGTCCTCTAGTGGCTCAAGAAGTCAAAATTCAAGATCGGCTTATATGGCATATCGGTTACACGTCATGCAAAATTTCAGCCAAATCGGTTAAGAATTACCACTTCTAGAGACTCAAGAAGTCAAGACCCAAGATCGGTTTATATGACAGCTATATCAGGTTATGGACCGATTTGAACCATACATGGGATAGTTGTTGGAAGCACCACGTTCAAAATTTCAGTCAAATCGGATAAGAATTTCGCCCTCTAGAGGCTCCAGAAGTCAAGATCCAAGATCGGTTTATATGGAAGCTATATGAAAACATAAACCGATAAGGCCCATTTGAAATCCCAATCGACTTACATCTATAAGAAGTATTTGTGCACAATTTCAAGGGGCTAGTTTTTTTCCTCCGAAAGTCAGCGTGCTTTCGACAGGCGGACGGACAGACGGACGGATATCGCTATATCGACATAAAATATCATGACGATCAAGACGAATATTTCGAGGAGTTACAAACAGAATGACGAAATTAGTATACCCCCATCCTATGGGGGAGGGTATAACAAGTAGGGAAAGGCAAAAGTCGACCGGTGCCGACTATATGCTATACCCTACACCTATCCCGAAAGAGCAAATTGGCCGATGTTAGTTTAGGGACGAGATTTTGAGAACATACGGCATGATATTCAATAGGATAATGAAACAATTCGAGGCAAGCTCTATAAATGCAAATCAGGCAATGCGTGTATATATGCAAGCTTTAGCTTCATAAAACATTTTCAGCTACGTTTAACCCCTCCAATTGCTGGCGACACTTGTAAAGTACTATGCCATGTAAAAACCTCTTCCCATAGAGGTGTCGCACTGCGGCACTCTGTTTGAATTCGGCTATAAAAAGGAGGCCCGCTGAGTTTAAAACTTGAATCGAACTCTCATTCATATATGGGCAGTTTGCCCATGTTCCTTAATGGAATGTTCATGGGCAAATTTGCATTTTCCCAGCGTAATCTGAACCGATTTAAATAAAATTCAATTGAAATATCAACAAGTAAAAAGGCGTTAAGTTTGGCCGGCCCGATACCCACCACCTTAAACCATCTTTCATCAAAATCCGATGAAATTGCATACACTATGTCCCATAGCAGTTATATCGAAATATGTTCCGCCTTTTTTGGGGCCAAGACTTTAAATCGAGATATCGGTCTATATGGCAGCTATATGCAAATCTTGATCGGTCTAGACAAAATTGCAGAAATATGTGGAGAGACTTAACTTAACTCTCTGTCCCAAATTTCGGCAACATCGGACAATAAATGCGCCTTTTAAGGCCCAAAACATTAAATCGAGAGAGAGAGGCCTAAAACATTAAATCGGTCTATATGACAGCTATATCCAAATCTGGACCGATCTGGGTGAAATTGAAGAAGGATGTCGAAGGGCCTAACACAACTCACTGTCCCAGATTTCGGCGTCATCGGATAATAAATGTTACTTTTATGGGCCTAAGACCCTAAATCGGAGGATAGGTCTATATGGCAGCTATATCTAAATCTGGACCGATCTCTGCATTATTGCAGAAGTATATCAAGGGGCTTAAGTTAACTCACTGTCCAACATTTCAGCAACTTCGGACAAAAAATGCGCCTTTTACGGGTCCAAAACCTTAGATCGAGACATCGGTCTATATGGCAGCTATATCCAAATCTGAACTGATCTGTGCCATATTGCAGAAGTATATCAAGGGGCTTAACTTAATTCACTGTCCCAAAATTTCGGCAACATCGGTTAATAAATATGCCTTTTATGGGCCCAAAACCTTAAATCGAGACATCGGTCTATATGACAGCTATATCCAAATCTGTACCAATCTGGGCTAAATTACAGAGAGATTCCGATTCAAGTTTAATCTCTATGATGAGGAGCCTCCTTTTTCAATCAGAAGAGTCATACGAGAACCTTTTCTGGCACATATCATGGAAATCGGATAACAACTGTCCAAAATATTGCAATATTAATCTAAATCGAATGAACATATATTTTGGGGCTATATCTAAATCTGAACCGATTACTTCCAAAAAATGGTCCAGGCAAATTTTTAATATAATCGGATGAAAATTGCGATCAGTACTTTGATTACAAATTAACATGGACAGCTAGACAGACGGACGGACAGACAGACGAACATAAATAGATTATATCAGAAAGGGATTCTATGTCGATCGGTATACTTAGCAATGGGTCTATCTCTCTTTCTTCTGTATGTTACAAACAAATGCACTAAGCTATAATACCGTGCACCACAATAATGGTGTATAAAATACACCGAACCGATTTCATCCAATTTCGTTAGATGAAATGTTTTTTTTTGTCTGTCTCATTTGTGTGGCATGGCTCATATATTTCTTAGCCCCATCCTTAATGGAGTTGCTCGAAATCAATACTTCATTAAGAAATTGAGCCTTGTCGTTCTTACCTTTAATGGAGCGTACAGTGTTTGTGGTAATGATGGCGGTAACATTGCCAAAGTAGAGTCAGTTATCCAATGTAACTTTCCCTCTTTGCATGAGCGCAATTAGATGAGTGTCAAGAAGTGTAGGGAACAAGAGAACCAAGTGGAGTTTGACAACAACAAAGGCATAACTCCTTGTCCTTCCAAATATGGTGCCCAGTTGTGTAGGGGTGATTGTTGTTAAGAGTTAGCGGAGTTGCCTTGCCGGCTCTTTGGCATTATTTACTGGCTAAAAGGCTAAATGTCTGACTCGATTATAGTCGCAGCTTAAAGTCAGTCATTTAGGACGTTTGGCTCTTTACACCAACCATTCTGGGCCAGTGTCAGTGCAGCGCAGTGCAGCGCAGTTGTAGGCATGCCTTTAGCTTGGCCACAAATCCTTGCCATCATGCCAAGCCAAAGAAAACAAATGGAAAACTTGTCTGCTGGCATTGCGCGGGTAGTTGGTCTTCATGTCTCCATTAGATTGGTTTCCATTACCAACTACCGGCAAGTGAGAAGGCCTTGGAAGGCTATGCACGAAATAAGGGAGTAGCTCGACACGTTTAGCGGCATTTAGTGGGTGAAGAGGGAAATAAGTTTATTCTTTGCTTACAAATCGCAAATCTCATTAGGACTCTGACTTCCTAACCCTGGCCACACTGCGATAATGGAGGAATGTGCAAAAATCAACGAACCTATCCTACTATCAGCCCCCAGGATAGCAGCAGAGCCACACTTCATTTTATCAACTCTGATAGATTCGTCAGCTTGCGAATTGTTTTACGCCTTAGATTTGTTTTTTGCATGTGTGAGTGTTTCTCAGACTGTTATCACACGGAAGTATCAGTAGTAGGCTCCTCATTGCTGTTCGTGCATGGAACAAAAGGATACGGAGTTCAAACTTGAAAACCCAACTTAGGGTTACTTAAAATAGCCATTACAAGTTGTACAAGGAATTGATTACTTCGGTTACAAGACTATGACGCATAGCATGGAGCACAGTACTTGGTTAACAAACACATTATGCTCAAATTGAAAATAAATACAATTGTGGAAGTTACGAAGCGTAATGAGTAACTGTAAACCATTTATGCTTGAGGTAAGGCTAGTTGCAAAAGTTGCAGGGCATCAATCAGTAATATTAACCTCAGTAATATTAACCCAGGTATTACAGAATTTATGGTAAAGGAAGCCTTGAGAAGCTTCAAACCTTTTAAGTCACCGGGACCTGATGGAATATTTCTAGCGTTACTGTAGAAGGAGGCCGATTATCTGGCGCAACCATCTGGCCATTATTTTGTACAGCGTGCGTAGCATTTGCATATACTCCGAAGGACTGGCATGAGGTAAGGGTGGTATTTACACCCAAACCCGGCGAGACCAAAGGCCTACAAACCTGTAAGCCTTACGTCATTTCTACTTAAACGATGGAACGTAACGTAGATACCGTAATAAAGAGTAGGACATTGCCCATTAGTCGGTGGAGATTGCCCTGCAGGGGTTAGGGTTAGGGTTAGGGTTAGGGTTTGTTCCGTATAGACTCATAAACAGCTTAACTGAAAGGTATTCAAGAATAGAGTACGAATTTAATAATAAAAGTTGGCTCCAAGTACCTGGGGGCCGCCCCAGCCCCAAAACCCCTTCAAATAGGTTTATTTGACGATAATGACAATATGCGACTCAAATGAAAGGTATTTTCGTGTAGATTACGAATATGGTCATTAAGTAGGAATAGGCTTTATAATTTATTGATAACGGAAGGGGGCGGACTCTCCACCGTTACCCCAAAAACACCACTCAAAATCAAAAGTGGACCGATAAGGACAATATGGATATCAAATTAAAAGTATGCCGGAGTAGATAATGAATCTGGCATACAAATGCATGTCGATGTACAGGGGGTCATCCCACACCCACAAAACGCCAAAATGGGCACATTAGCCAATCACGAGTTTATGGGATTCGATTTGTTTGTTCCGTGTAGACTGAAAAACGGCAGAACCGATTTTCTCGAAATTTTCGCATATTTTGTGGTGTGGAAGGAAACATAGGCTATAAAATTTTTCGGTATCGGAAGGGGGGACGGACCCTCCCCCTTATGTCAAAAACATAACCCAAAATCAAAAGTGGATCGACCGGGACAATATAGGTTTCAAATGAAAGGTATTGGAGAGTAAAATACAAGTATGGTATCAAAATTTGAGTGTAAGTACCCATCGGACCCAATAGATATATTAGACGTTCATTTCAATATGAGGCTCAAATGAAAAGTATAAGGGAGTAGATTTCGAACCTGGCATACAAAATCAGATTGAAGTATAGAGGGTCATGCCACCCCTCAAAAAAGCCATTAGACCCATTATGACTACATGATACGTGGCTGAACCGATTTTCTTAAAATTTTCCTAGATTGTATACGTTTGTCTGGAAAAAAACATAGGCTATATAATAATTATACCCTCCACCATAAGATGGAGATATATTAATTTCGTTCTTCTGTTTGTAACTATTCGAAATATTCGTCCATATTCGGTCCATAACCTGATATAGCTGCCATATAAACCGATCATGGGTCTTGACTTCTTGAACCTCTAGACGGCGCAATTCGTATCCGATTGGAATGAAATTTTGCACGACGTGTTTCGCCATGATTTATAACAACTGTGCTAAGTTAGGTTCAAATCGGTCAATAACCTGATATAGCTGCCACATAAACCAATCTTGAATCTTGACTTCTTGAGAAACTCGAGGGCGCAATTCTTATCCGATTTGAATGAAATTTTGCACAAAGTATTTTGTTATGATATCTAACAATTTTGGCAAGTATGGTTCAAATCGGTTTATAACCTGATATGGCTGTCTTATAAACCGATCTGGGGACTTGACTTATTAAGCTTCTAGAGGGCGAAATTCCTATCCGATTTGGCTGAACTTTTGCATAACTTATTTCATTATGACTTTCAACAGCTGTGCCAAATAAGGCTCAAATCGGTTTATAACCTGATATAGCTGCCACATAAACCGATCTGGGATCTTGACTTCTTGAGCCTCTAGATGTCGCAATTCCTATTCGATTTGCTGAAATTTTGTGCGAATGATCTCAAGACCATCAACATACGTGTTTATTATGGTCTGAATCGGGCTATAGCCTGATACAGCTCCCATATAATTCGATCTCTATATTTTACTTCTTGAGCCCCCAAAGGCCGCAATTCTTATTCGAATTGGCTGACATTTTACACAGGTCTCCAACATATAATTTAATTGTGGTCCGAACTGGACCATATCTTGATATCGCTCTAATAGCAGAGCAAATCTTTTCTTTTATCCTTATTTTGCCTTAGAAGAAATGCCGGGAAAAGAACTCGACAAATGCGATCCATGGTGGAGGGTATATAAGATTTGGCCCGGCCGAACTTGTCAGGCTTTCACTTGTTAGATATCGGGTGGAGGCCACCCATATTTGAAAGTGGTCCGATGGGCACAATAAGGGTATCAAATGAAAGGTATTGGAGATCAGAACACGATTATGGCATTAAAATTTGGGTTCAAGTACCCAGCAATGAGTGCTTTCCGATTCAAATTTAAACTGCATTATAAGGGACCTTTTTTTATATCCGAGTCCGAACGGCATCCCGTGCGACACCTGTTTGGGGAAAATTTTTTTAATTGACTATGCACGATATTGTACCTCGCAAATGTCGCCAACATTTAGAGGGGATACACACCGCTTTGTTCAATGTTCTCGCCAGTCTCCCATATAAACCGATCTCCCGATGTCCCTTATTGAGCTCCTACAAGTCTCTAACATCCCAACCAAGTATGGTTCCAATCGGTCCATAACCTGATACAGCTCCAAAGTGAAGCAATTCTTATCCATTGTCCTATCCATAATCCTTTGTGTGTCTATAAAGACATATATCGCAAAGAACTTGACAAATGCGATCCATGGTTGAGGGTATATAAGATTCGGCCCAGCCAAGCATAGCACACTTTTATTTTATTTTGGAACTTTGAGTTGTATGAGGCACCTCGATATCTTTGTCGAGCATGATCCAGGTATGGCAGCTATATCTGCCAGGTAAAACTATCTCCCAAACCTCGAAGAGAACATTTAGGTTGACCCTGCCAATATGAGATCCGAATGAACAGTTGGTAGGATTCAAGTAAGACCCGCACGAACACTGCGCAAGTGTTTATCACTCAAATTTGCCAACTAGGGTTGCCCAAAAAGTAATTGCGGATTTTTCATATAGTCGGCGTTGACAAATTTTTTCACAGCTTGTGACTCTGTAATTGCATTCTTTTTTTGTTCTGTAAGTTATCAGCTGTTACTAAAAAAGTATATTTGATTAAAGTTCATTCTAAGTTTTATTAAAAATGCATTTACTTCTTTTAAAAAATCCGCAATTACTTCTTGGGCAACCCAATAGATGGAATCTGTGTGTTTTGCGTTTTTCTTTTGAGACATTTTAATCGAACTGCCTTGCTCCGAGAAAATTTGTAACATATCTTTTCTTTATTTTAAATGAAATATTGCTTTAATAGAAGGTTTCCGTCCTAGAGACTTAAGAGGGGATGTACATATCCACCCATAATTTGTACGAATATTACCTACTTATAAGTGATTACTGGCTTAGGTGTATGTCTATAGTGGCATGGGGCAAATTAATATCTGCACCCTCTTTTCAACCTAACCCTAACTCAACTTATAAGTATCTCTCGTCACCTTGAAGAAGTAATCATCCAAATAGCTCTCAATGTGCCTTTATTTGGAAACCAGTTAGGCTTTTGTATCAGAACACTGTTGGTGTGAACATAAGTTTTAACTCTATCAGACCAATTTCAAGTAATTTGCTCGTTTTAGTGTTTAGTGGTTATATTTATATATAGGAAGCTTGTATTCTCTAAATAAATATTCCTCAATGTACATTTAGTTGGGGAAAACGACAAAGCACTGGCGGGCGTGCAAATGTGGGATTTTTTTTTTATTCTTTATGGCTTTTGGGGTGGATTTCAAGGTTTGAAACATGCTTTTTTACAAATGTTTTGGGGAACCTATATATTTTGTTTATCTTTTTGTTGGTTTTTCTTCGACCCAAGTGTTAAAATATAAGAAAGTTGCTTAGAGTGTAGGCAAACAATTCCATTACCATCATTGAAGAATAACCATGGTCTATTATTTTAAACATAAATGGCAAGGATATTGGATTATACATTTAAACATTACGAAACTGTGGTGAGATTCCGTAAATGGGGAAAGATTTTAATGGGATATTAGTTTTGATATAGTCAAGTCCCAACTATTTACTGCTGAGCAACATAAACAAATCTTGCAAATAATAAAATTCTCTTTTTTTTGCCTGTTATCACGAAGATCATTAAATTTTACAATTTTTGTTTATTTCTCTTTCGAGTTCAATGATCGGAGATTTTGTTTGCAAATGGAAAAGGAAAGTCAGAGATTTCAACAAACACCAACCAATATGGCCCTCGTTTCGTCTTTGGTTAGAAGACTTTTCAACCATATTAGGTGTGATGGCTTCAAGGGCCGAGCGTTGGTATGTTGTATTTAAATCGTATTAATTGCGAAAACGCCTCTATGATACAATTACCACATTACGCTCGACAACTCTGTCTCTACTGGTTTCGGTAATATTCGATTTTTTTTGCAATTTTGACCAGACCTGCTACGTATCTAGGAAGGCAATTTAGGAAGGCATTTGTGATTGTTAAAGAATTAGAAAACTCCCCCGAGTTCTCAAATTCCAAGGCCCAGATTCTGGCCAATGTTTTTTTTTTTTACTTTATGTGTCCCCTAAGTCCATGCAAAAAATGTTTTCCACCTAACAATATATGAGGCTACATGTATTGTTAGGTGAAAAAAAAATTACTAAAAAATGCCAACTTTGAAACCATCTTTCCCAAATGGGGGTATTTTGGGGATTTTTTGTAAAAAATTCGGGCAGTAACAAGTTTCGAATATCCCCAAATCCAGTAAAGGTATTGTTGACCTTAAGCGGTCTTTCTTGTAGGGATTTTTGAGCACTATCCAGCAAAAAAAAAAAATTGGAAATCGGACCACAAACCAAAAATTGGCAGCGCCAACTAATATTCGAAATACCAACGTGACCAACTTTAAGGACCTGCCAAAAGGCCAGGACATCCTAGGACCTTAAAATTTTGCACACAATCTCGCTAGCACCTCAGCTCTAGCCTTTCCAAATTTTAAAGTGATATATCTACCCGTTCCCATATGCCATATATTTTATTTTTTTTTTCGATTTTCACCCACTGTGCAACGTCTCATCATTTTCTCCGCATGCTATTATACGCCGCACCTGTTCGATAAGTGACCTCGTAAGAATGTTTCATATTTCTGACAAACATCCTTACACGGAGAGTAAAAAGACGAATATCGCATGAACGCACACCGCGAAAGTACGGATTTAATAGCTCCAGGCAAATCACATTTCGATGATATGCAAGGGAAGCAATAGAGTTGTAAGAATATAGCCTACTGTCTCCAATCAAAGCCATCGCCTTCGCCGGAATGCGTTCCAGTAGCTACAATGATGACTTTGAAGCCCCAGCCTATATATGTGAGTTGTATGTTAAGAAGATCAGAAGAAGTGAAGCAGTTGTTACAACGCTTTAGGAAGCCTTAACGCTTTTCATACCCTCCACCATAGGATGGGGGTATACTAATTTCGTCATTCTTTATATAACTCCTCGAAATATTCGTCAAAGACCCCATAAAGTATATACATTCGTGATCGTCATGATATTTGAAGTCGAACCAGCCATGTCCGTCCGTATGTCCGTCCGTCTGTCTGTCGATAGCACGCTAACTTTCGAAAGAGTAAAGCTAGCCGCTTGAAATTTTGCACAAATACTTCTTATTAGTGTAGGTCGGTTGAGATTATAAATGGGCCATATCGGTCCACGTTTTGATATAGCTGCCATATAAACCGATCTGGGATCTTGACTTCTTGAGCCGCTAGAGGACACAATTCTTTTCCGATTTGGCTGAAATTTAGCATGAGGTGTTTTGTTACGACTTTCTACAACTGTGTGTATGGTTGAAATCGGTCTATAACCTGATATAGCTGTCATATGAACCTATCCGGGATCTTAACTTCTTGAGCGGGTAGAGTGCGCCGATTTGGATGAAATTAGCCAAAAGTGCGCAATTCTTACTAGATTTGGCTGAAATTTTACACAATGACTTCTACTATGGTCTCCAATATTCAGTTCAATTGCGGTGCGAAATGATCCATAACTTGATATTGTACCAATAACATAGCAATTCTTTTCTTATATCCTTTGTTTGCCTAAAAAGAGATACCGTGGCAAGAGCTCGACAAATGCGATCCATGGTGGAGGGTATGAAAGATTCGGCCCGGCCGAACTTAGCACGCTTTTACTTGTTATAGCCTTCACCACTACTGTGATACAGGGTATTATAGATTTGTGCATTTGTTTGCAAAGCTAAGAAGGAGAAGAGCTAAACCCATCGATAAGTATATGGATCGGCTTAGAATCACTTTCTGATTCAATTTAGCTATGTCCGTCTGTCTGTCTGTCCATGTATTCTTGTAATAAAGGTACAGGTCGTATTTGTTGTCCGATTGTCATGAAAGTCACTTTTTTGGCCCAAGGACGAACGCTATTGATTTTGAAGAATATCGGTTCAGATTTAGATATAGCTGCCATATATATCTTTCATCCGATATGTCTTCTTAAGGCTGTAGAAGCTAAAATTTTCGTCCGATCTTTACAAAATTTGGCGTTGGGTATTTTATTTGAGTTTTACGTATGTGTGCATCATTTCATAAAAATTGGTCCAGATTTAGATATAGCTCTCATATATATCATTCATCCGATATGGACTTTTAAGGCTGTAGAAGCCACAGTTTTAGTCCAATCTTGAAAATATTTTTCGCGAGGTTTTTTATTTGACGTCCTAATATGTGTGCAAAATTTCATAAAAATCGGTCCAGATTTAGATATTGCTCCCATATATATGTATCGCCCGATTTGCTCTTAAATAGCCGTGGTAGCTACAATTTTCAACCGATCTGCACAAAATTTGGCGGGGACTGTTTTGTTACTTAACTTAACATATCTGGAAAATGTCATCAAAATCGGTTCAGATTCAGATGTAGCTCCCATATATATCTTTCAGTCGATTTTAACTATTGGGTTGCCCAAAAAGTAATTGCGGATTTTTCATATAGTCGGCTTTGATAAATTTTTTCACAGCTGTTGACTCTGTAATTGCATTCTTTTTTCTGTCAGTTATCAGCTGTTACTTTTAGCTTGCTTTAGAAAAAAAGTATATTGAATTAAAGTTCATTCTAAGTTTTATTAAAAATGCATTTACTTTCTTTTAAAAAATCCGCAATTACTTTTTGGGCAACCCAATATTAAGGCTGTAGAAGCCACACTGCTGTTGGATATGGATGATCGTAATGGGACAGTGAATCGTTTGTGTGAAAATAAACAGCACTGAGTCTTCCGTGCATTAAAATTTACTCTCTTCATACGGCCCTATTCAGAAATCGCCAGCAAATCCTGGCCAAGTGTATCGTCCATAATCCTCCTCTTGTCCTTGATCTCTCGATCGACTCGACATATGTTCGAATGAGTAAGAGTTACGAAGACAATAATCATTTGCAACTGAGTAGATCGGATCCGATGTCTGACTCAACAGAAATAGAGAAGGAGAAAAGCCAGATCCCTGGGGTACCACTACGGTCAATTTATGCTCATTGGTTGAGAATCCATATACAACGAATCTTTGAGTGCGATATCTGAGAAGGCTCGATATAAATCGAAAGAAGCCATTGCATATTGCTAATTTTGCCCATGAACATTCCACTAAGGAACAGGGGCAAACTTCTCACCTATCAATGAGTGCAGTCCGATTCGAGTTTAAGCTCAATGATAAGGGGTCTCCTTTTTATAGCCGAGTCCGAACGGCGTGCCGAAGTGCGACACTTCTTTGGAAAGAAGTTTTACATGGCAAATGTGCCAGCATTAGGGGGGGAAAGCCACCGCTGCCAACATTTTTTCTGAGGGTCTCGCCAGGATTGGAATCCTGGCGTTCAGCGTCATAGGCGGACATGCTATCCTTTGCGCTACGGTGGCCTCCAAGGCAAGAAGCCATTACCGACACCAAAAGCTACAAGCTTTGATACTCGTAGGAGTGCGCAGTAACAGAGCCAAATCAAATGCCTTAGAGATTAGAGCCACAGCCTCACTCTCACCAAACTGGTGGATTGAGCGACTTCAGCGTTCCGACAGAAATGCCCTGAGGTCGTTCGTGTAGCGATTACTGCGGACGCCATACTGTTGGTCACTAAGAAGGCCATTAGACTCTAAATACCTCACAAGAAGGTGATTAACCATGCTCTCCATAACAGCAATTGACGCGTAATTCGCAAGGATGTTCGCCTGAACCTTCTTTGGATCGACTACATTTTCGAAAGTTTCCAACGCGTTGGGAAAACTCCTGCACTGTAGATTTCGTTATGGACGAGAGAGCGTTGAAGAACACTTGCGCAAGAAAAGAGTTGATATGCCATCCGGGCCCGGGGTTTTAGTGCTAGATATATTCTCGATGGAGGGGAGTGGTTGATCACCGGTAAGGAAAAATTTCGTGCAAATAAATCAGCCAACAGCTTAGCCTCATCAACCGACTCGGTGAACGTCTGGTCATCTTACTTCCTCTTGCAGAAGGAAGAGCCCTAGTACGTAGACGCTGTTAGTAAAGCAATTACTCGCGCGTAAGTACTATGGCACGTGAAGATCTGGCTTATTGCGCAGCAGTTCAGTATTGGCGTTCTTAACAAGCGATCTGACGGTAGGGATCCCAAAGACCACTTACGATTAATCGACTTTTTGTTTAAAAGGATGAAGAGTCGGAAAGATTTTGGAGTCGAAAAGTCGAAAAGAAAGCTGCACAGAGATACAAGTTGCACTTTGCTTTCATTGCTGCTAGGTAAGAATTGTTTTAAAATTTTACTGAGGTGCTTTTGGGTACCTTATTCTCAAGTTCTAGGATTCATTGCTCTTTGGTATAGTCTTGTTGCCACAAATATGTATACCCTACAATACCAATGGGGTTAACTTAGTGCGATTTTGAGAAATATTGCAATAATATGGTCATTTGTTAACCAAAGACCAAATCCTTACTGGTCTTTCATCTACTCACGATTCAAAATACATTATAATAGCAAGTTTTTAGAACCACAGTGCCAAGTTCAATTTTGATTTTTTTCAGCCATTTAAAGTACAACAAAGTTGAACAAAGTTTACCCTCACATTGTTGGTTGGTGGTGCCCCAAGTGAAGTAAGAATTATTCAGCAATTTAATTTAAATGAACACGATAAGGGCTAATTTTGCCTATGCCTTATATCATTATTGGCAAGGCGAACGAACCAACAGAAGGACATGCATACGTGCACATGCATGGCAGCACTTCCTTTACTGTTACTGTTATTATTTTTATTTTTGTTTGCCTTGCTCGTCCTCGCACCCACAGATATTACAACGCCATTATCTATTGGTATCACAGATCCTCACTTCTTGTTTTATATACTTTTCATGTTACTGTTGTTGTTTTATCATTACTCACCCATCTCAGTTGGGGGAGTGAGTGTGAAGCATAAAATGCCATTAAATGGGTTTCTGGAATCATTATGGGTCCTTATACATTTCGTTACCACCATTACGTGCCTTCTTTTTTAATGATATTTTGAATTTCCGTTAAATTGTTTAGAACATGGGACAGATACAATGCATGGCGACTACGCAAATGAAAATATCCGCGGTGGTTTGAATATGAATTAAGGAAAATAGAAAAGATTTGATGAGAGAATTTTTGACTCTTTAAGAAATGTGTGGGGTGAAAAGTAATTGTAATTTAAAATAGTCCTACGGGAAATATGTAGTCAATTGCCCCAAATATACCGGTCCTAAACTGCAGAATCTGTTACCTGTCACAGGGAAGATTAAGTTTCAATTGTCATAACTTATGATTTTTAATTATTTTTTTGGTAAAGTAGCTTAATAGTTGTTTACAAATTGCTTATTCGTAAAATACATTTACCAACTAATGTTATCTCCCTTAAAAATACTTGCAAAGTATTCTCATCCTTTTCGAAGTGTCCCAGGAGCTATCCCACTGTGTTAGAATGGTGCCAATTGGTCACCACGACAGCGACAAACCCTTATAAAAGTGATAGGTTTTTTCCATATAAGGAGACGAGAACTGAGACCGATCCCTATCACCAGAAGACATATCCCATGATAGGCTTGGGATCTGTCCCATTTCCCGTAGGGAGGGAAATTAGGTTTGGCCGCACCGTATTGAATTCGGAAAGCCCCCTAACCCTAATTTTCAAAAACGCCAGATCTCGGAGATGGGTGGTGCGATTTAAGCGAAATTATGTGTGCTCTCATATAGTGCCCTAAAAATAAAAATTAGGTATCCAAATTTTGGATGGGATACCTAGGGGGGCCGACCCACCCAAAAACTTACCAAACATATATTTAGACCAATCACGACAATATGGGACTCAAATGAAAAGTATTTGCATAAAAAACGTATCAGATATCCAATTGTCGGGCCAAGTGTTAGGGGGCTACCCCAAACCCCAAAACACCCCTGAATAGGACATATTTAGCGACCATGGCAATATGGGACTCAAATGACAGGTATTTGCGAGTAGAATACGAATCTAATATCATCAAAGAATATCAAATGTCAAAAAGGTAATAACCCATCAAAAATAAATATTAACAAGTGAAAAGGCGTTAAGTTCGGCCGGGCCGAACTATGGACATCCACCACCTCGGGTATATATGTAAACCACCTCTCGTCAAATCCGGTGAAAATTGCATACGTTATGTCCCATAGCACTTATATCGAAATATTGGGTTGCCCAAAAAGTAATTGCGGATTTTTTAAAAGAAAGTAAATGCATTTTTAATAAAACTTAGAATGAACTTTAATCAAATATACTTTTTTTACACTTTTTTTCTAAAGCAAGCTAAAAGTAGCAACTGATAACTGACAGAAGAAAGAATGCAATTACAGAGTCACAAGCTGTGAAAAAATTTGTCAACGCCGACTATATGAAAAATCCGCAATTGCTTTTTGGGCAACCCAATATCTTCCGATTTGGACCAAATACTAATGAGTACAAGTCATTGTTCTATTGTGTATAACAAAATGTTGGTCTTACTAGTAGCTATATCTAAAATTAAACCGATCTGAACCATATACCACACGGATGTCGAAAAGCCTAACATAAGTCACTGTGTCAAATTTAAGTAAAATCGGATTATAAATCCGCCTTTTATTGGGCCAAAACTTTTAATCGAGATATCGGTCTGAATGACACATATATCCAAATCTGGACCGATCTGAGAAAAATTTAAGAAAAATGTCGAAGGGCCTAACACAACTCACTGTTCCAAATTTCGGTGAAATCGGCCAATACATGCGCCTTTTATGGCCCCAAGACCTTAAATCCAGTGATCGGTCTATATGGTAGCTATATCCATATGTGAACCCATCTGTGTCATATTACAGCAGTATGTCTAGGGGCTTAACTTAACTCACTGTCCCAAATTTTGGCGACATTAGACTATAAATGCGCCTTTTACGGCCCCAAAACTTCAAATCGAGAGATCGGTCAATATGGCAGCTATATCCAAATGTGGACCGATCTGAGCCAAATTGAAGAAGGATGTCGAAAGACCCAACAAAACTCACTGTCCCAAATTTCGGCGACATCGGACAATAAATGCGCCTTTTACGGCCCCAAAACTTCAAATCGAGAGATCGGTCAATATGGCAGCTATATCCAAATCTGAACCGATCTGGGCCAAATTGAAGAAGGATGTCGAAGGACATTCTACAACGCACTGTCTCAAATTTCAGCAAAATTGGATGTAGCTTTAATGGGCCTAAGACCCTAAATCGGTGGATCGGTCTATATGACAGCTATATCCAAATCTGAACCGATCTGGGCCAAATTGGCGTAAAATGTCGAAGGGCCTAACACAACTCACTGTTCCAAATTTCAGCAAAATCGGATAATAAATGTGGCTTTTATTGGCCTAAAACCCTAAATCGGCTGATTGGTCTATATGGGGGCTATATCAAGATATAGTCCGATATAGCCCATCTTCGAACTTAACCTGCTTATGGACAAAAAAAGAATCTGTGCAAAGTTCCAGGTCATTATCTCTATTTTTATACGCTTCACCATAGCACGGGGGTATACTAATTTCGTCATTCTGTTTGTAACACCTCGAAATATGCGTTTAAGACCCCATAAAATATATATATTCTTGATCGTCGTGACATTTTAAATCGAAGTCCGTCCTTCCGGCCGTCCGTCCGTCTGTCTGTCGAAAGCATGCTAACTTTTGAAGCAATAAAGCTAGTCGCTTGAAATTTGACACAAATACTTTTTATTGGTGTAGGTCGGTTGGGATTGTAAATGGGCCAAATCGGTGCATGTTTTGATATAGCTGCCATCTAAACCGATCTTGGGTCTTGACTTCTTGAGCCTCTAGAGGGCGAAACTTTCGCCTGAGTTGACTGAAATTTTGCACGAGGTGTTTTGATATGACTTTTAATATCTCTGCTAAGTATGGTTCAAATAGGTTCATAACCTGATATAGAGCCATATAAACGGATCTTGGGTTTTGACTTCTTGAGCTTCTAGAGGCCGCACTTCTCGTCCGATTCGACTGAACTTGCACTAAGTGTTTTGGTAGCACTTCCAACAGCTACGCTAAGTATGGTTTAAATCGGTTCATATCCTGATATAGCTGCCATACAAACCGATCTTGGGTCTTGACTTCTTGAGCTTTTAGTAGGCGCAATTCTTACCCGATTTGGCTGTAATTTTGCACGTGGTGTTTTTGTATCACTTCCAACAATTGTGCGAAGTATAGTTCAAATCGGTCCATAGCCTTGTATAGGTGCCATACAAACTGGTCTGGGATCTTGATTTCTTGAGCCGCTAATGGGCGCAATTATCAACCGAATTGGCTGAAATTTTGCATGATGTGTTTTGATATGACTTCCAAAAACTGTGATGAGTATGGCGCAAATTGGTACATAACCTGATATAGCTGCCATATAAACCGATCTGGGATCTTAACTTCTTGAATCTCTAGAGGGCGGAATTTTCATCCAATTTGGCAGGAATTTGTACAGTGGCTTCTCTCATGATTTTTAACATACCTGTCTAATATAGTCTGAATTGATCTATAGTTTGATACAGCTCCCACACAAACCGACCTCAAATCGGACTTGTTTTCTTTTATCCTTTCCTTTCCTTTGCTTACCTTAAAAGAGACACCGGGAAAATAACTCGACAAATGCGATCCATGGTGGAGGGTATATAAGATTCGGCCCGGCCGAACTTGGCACGCTTTTACTTGTTAAAGAATGTAGCGTAATTTCAACAGGCAGACGGACGGTCGGACGGGCTAGATCGTCTAGAATGTTTACCCTGATCAAGAATATATGTACTTTATATGGTCGGAAATGGGTATTTCGATGTGTTGCAAATGGAATGACAAAATGAATATACCCCCATCCTTCGGTGGTGGGTATAAAAACAGTATTTATAGACGGGTATAGATCGGACAAAGAAGCCCAGACGAATGATAAGCAACCGATCAAGGCTGGCTACAACTGACTCTTCAGTGCTAAGCGATGGAAGAAGAAAAACATTAAGACTATTCCTTGCAAGAAGAAGACAGGCTCTGTGTTTCCGATTCTTTGTACCCTTAAGTACTCTGTATCCAAGAATTCTTAGTCCGCTAACCATGCTGCACACACCAATGGTTACTGTATAAGAATAATGTCAAATCCTTCCTTAGTAATTTGTGTGTAAGAATAAAAATCCATCAACTCCATCATCATGCATATAAATATATTCAATGTATTTATTTCAAAGATTGTTTTTCGTAACACGTTTCTGGAATAATTGCAAAAAAACAAATCATATCTGTCTGTGTCTCTTCAGAAAGAAAAAAAAAAACTTTTACAAGACTCACCGCATCAAACGTTAGCCATTCAAGTTGCTAATGGATTTTTGCATTAAAGAAAAACGGTCCAATTCCATTTAAGATGCATCCCAAAGGAGCTGTTGATATCGCCGCTCCACATCCACCAGCCATAACAAATCAAGTGAAATGTAAAGATAAATGTGTTTTTATGGTCATAATTCGCCTTCATAAATCATATGAATTAAAATTTAAACAAATGTTTGGCTGGTGGTAGCACAGCCTTGCTTTCGTCCGTGTAACATCCTCAGACTTTCGTTATACTGAAAATCAGAATTTAGTAGATCGTCAGCCTTTTTTGGGCCTTTACATGGAAATGCGATGTACGTAGCGCGCATAATGTTTTAATAAGTGCATAGCATTATTTTAAGGATTCCCCAAACACACATTAGTAAATCGTTTGTATTCCATTCGTTTGCCATTTCCGGCGAAAGCGGAAGAGAGAGCAAAAGGCGAAGAAGGAGAAGGAGTAAGGCATCGCAACCAGTACATGACCCTTAAAAGTGAATCATAAACTTTTCCAATATGCAATGAAGCAAAGAAGCCCCGCCGCAAAGTTGTAAAAGCTTTCAGTTTTCATAACCATTGGCGTGAAGTTGGCGGCTATACCACCACATTTCCAGTTGGAAAGCAAGATGGAACAATTTCTTTGATTTCATACTTGCTGAGTTGTTATTCCCCTCTGGCTCATTTCGTTTTTCATTTCTCGATCATTATTTTTAGAACTGCCAATCATTTTGTCATTTGGTTTGCCATCTCTATTGGCACAATATCAGCAAGCTGCTGTTGTGTGTTTCTGTAAATCTCTAGGTTATGCATAGGGTATGTAGTGTACATCGCATTCGTTTCTCCTCCACCGTTTGGTTGTTCAACATTAATACCTTTAACACATTGTTTCTTTGATATACTCGTATCAGATTAAAGGTCTACATGCATAAGTCTCATGTTATCAAGTGTAAACTATTATATTTTGCTAAGCAGGTAAAGGGAGAGCAAAAGGGTGTGATGTAAAGTTAGTCAGTCAATAAATATTCCAGTACCCTTCACATTAGAGACTTCGACATTTTACACAACTGGAAGTATTGATTTCGACAGGATGATATAATAAAATAATTGGAACTAGAGCACTTATTCAATCACTTGTCATTCGGTTAGCATCATTCGTACGTCCATCTCCCTTCATCACGCTACAGCCTTTAAAATAGAAAAAAATGATCTTACCCTAAAACTAAACACAGAGAAACGCAGCAAGAAAATGCAATGATGAACCCAAGTAGCAATGCAAGTAATGCGAAAAAAGAGGCGACACTCAAGAGATGAATTATGGAATATGAATGATGGTAAATTCCTAGACTTTTGCATAGATTTCAGAATGGTTGTATGAGTCCGATTCGGACTATAGACGAATTGAATGATGAACATTGTAGAATTTATTGTATGATATTTCAGTCCATTCGGATTAGAATTGCGCCTTGCAAGGGCTCAAGAAGCAAAATCGGGAGATCGATATATACGGGAGCTGTACCTAGCTAAAGATCGATTCAGACCATATTGCACACGTATGTTGAAGGCTATGGGAGAAGCCGTTGTACAAAATTTATACTAAATCGGATGAGAATTGCTCTCTCTCTCTCTTGAGGCTCAAGGAGTCAAGATCCCAGATCGGTTTATATGGCACCATATTCACCATATTCAGCACAGTTTTTTGAAGTTATATCGAAACATCTCATGCAAAATTTTAGCCAAAGCGGACGAGAATTGCGCCCTCTAGCTGCTCAAGAAGTCAAGATCCCAGATCGATTTATATGGCAGCTATATCAGGTTATGTACCGATTTGAACCATACTTCGCACAAATGTTGAAAGTGATACCAAAACACCACGTGCAAAATTATAGCCAAATCGGACGAGAATTACGCCCTCTAGAGTCTCAAGAAGTCAATTTCCCAGATCGGTTTATATGACAGCCATATCAAAACATGAACCAATTTGGCCCATTTATAATCTCAACCGACCTTCACTAATGAGAAGTTTTTGTGCAAAATTTCAAGCAGCTAGCTTCATTCCTTCAAAAGTTAGAGTGTTTTCGACAGACAGATGGACATGGCTAGTTCGGCTTAAAATGTCACAATCGGGCCCGCTCCACTGCGCCTTCTTTAACTCTCTAATATCTTTTTAGGGTGGGGACACTTCGCCCTGAATGCGGATATCGAATTCGTGCAATTGTAGCCTATGACGCGGAACGCATTCGAAACCTTGCGAGAACATCGGACAAAGCGGTGTTTATCCCCTCTTAATGTTGGCGACATTTGCAAGGTACAATGCCATGCATGGTCATTTAAAAAATTTTCCCCAAAAAGGTGTGGCACTGCCGGACGCCGTTCGGACTTGGCTATAAAAAAAGGTCCCTTATCATTGAGTTTTAACTTGAATCAGAAAGCACTCATTGATGTGTGAGAATTTGTCCCTTCTCGGTTCCTGGTGGTAATGTTCTTCCTTAGAGTAATGTTCTCATTAGGGGAGGGACGGCACCTCAGACATTTCAACTCAAATATGGATATCAAATTCGTGCTGCTTGGACCCAAATTTTAATAATTCGTAATCTAATCCCGGCATACTTTTCATTTGATACACTTATTGTCATTATCGGTCAACTTTTGATTTTGGAGGGTCCGCCCCCTTCCGACATTAGTAAATTATAAAGCCTATTTCTACTTACTGAACATATTCGTAATCTACTCCCGAATGCCTTTCATTTGAGTCCCATATTGTCATAATCGTCAAATAAACCTATTTTAAGGGGTTTTGGGGCTGCGGCGGCCCCCCAGGTATTTGGACCCAACTTTTATTACTCGTACTCTACTCTTGAATACCTTTCATATGAATCCCATATTGTCCCGATCGGTCCACTTTTATTTGTGGATAGTACTTTTGTGGTAAGGAAGAGAGTCCTATATTTGGATATCAAATTCGTAATCTACACCCAAATACCTTTATTTTAGCCCCATATTGCGATGGCCAGTAAAAAATTGCTGTTGGTGGAGTATTTTGGTGGAAGACCCCCGGAAAAGTGGTCCCGAAAGCGGGTATCAATTCTTGCTCAACCCCCCAATACCTTTCATTTAAGCTCCACATTGACATTGGCGGTAAATATGACCGATTTAGGGGTGTTTTGGGAATTGGGGTGGTCCCCCAAACACTAAGCCTGGAAAATATATCAGCAACGTGCTCTATTCTCATATATCTATATACCATTTATTTGAATCCCATATTGCCATTGGCCTTAAAATTGGATATAAAATTTTTTCTAATCTCATTTAAACTCCTTACTGCAAAAGTCAGCAAATATGTTCGGTTGGGGGTATTGGCCCTAAAAACTATAAATATTTAGTTCCACTCTCTTTATGACCCAAATTGTCTTGGTGAGCAAATACGTCCTATTGCGGGTTGTTATGGTGGTGGGACGTCCCCTAGACAATTGGTCCCTAATGTTGATATCAGATACGTGGTCTACTCCCAAACATTTTTAATTTGAGCCCCATATTTTCATGGTCGGCAAACATGACTGGCTTGGGGGGTGTTTTGTGGGATGGGCGGCCACTCGGTGAGTTGGCCTTGGAAATTTATATCGGATTCGTATTCCACTTTAAAAACCCTCTTATTTGAGCCTCATATTGCAATAGTCAGAAAATACTTACTATATGGGTGGTGTTGTGGGGGTGGGGTGGCTCCATAGACACTTTTCCCGAATATTGATATCAAATTCGTGCTTTATTCCCATAGACCTTTCATTTGAGCCTCATGTGGCTATGGTCGTAAATGTTTCCCCTTTGGGGGAGGTTTTTGGGGAGAGGCGGCCCCCCGAAACACTTGGTCTCATATTTGGATATCAGATTTTAATTCTACACTCAAATACCTTTTATTTAAGCCCCATATTCCCATGGTCAGTAAATAAGTCCTGTTTGGGGGGTGTTTTGGGGAAGGGGTGGACCCCCAGAAACGTGGTCCCACATTTGGATATCAGATTCGTATTCTACTCGTCAATACCTTTCATTTGAGTCCCATATTGCCATGGGCGGTAAATATGTCCGATTTAGGTGTGTTTTGGGGCTTGGGGTGGTCCGACAATTGGATATCAGATACGTTTTCTCATCCTAAATATCTTTCATTTGAGTCCCATATTGTCCTGATTGGTGTAAATATATGTTTGGTAGGTTTTAGGGTGGGGCAGCCGCCTAGGTACCCCATCCGAAATTTGGATACCAAATTTTTATTTTTAGGGTACTATATGAGAGCACACAAAATGTCGCTTAAATCGCACCACCCATCTCCGAGATCTGGCGTTTCTGAAAATTAGGGTAAGGGGGAGCGTCCGCCCCCCCTTCAGATATCAAAAAATGTAGCACCCTATTTTAACCACGGCGTCATTGTGCACCATCTGTGAAAATTTCAAGAAAATCGGTTTAGGCGTTTCTGAGTCTATGAGGAACACACAAACATACAAACAAACAAACAAACACAAATTGATTTTTATACCCTCCACCATAAGATGGGGGGTATACTAATTTCGTCATTCTGATTGTAACTACTCGAAATATTCGTCTGAGACCCCATAAAGTATATATATTCTTGATCGTCGTGAAACTTTATGTCGATTTAGCCATGTCCGTCCGTCTGTCCGTCCGTCCGTCCGTCCGTCCGTCCGTCTGTCTGTCGAAAGCACGCTAACTTCCGAAGGAGTAAAGCTAGCCGCTTGAAATTTTGCACAAATACTTGATATTAGTGTAGGTCGGTTGGTATTGTAAATGGGCCATATCGGTCCACGGTTTGATATAGCTGCCATATAAACCGATCTTGGGTCTTGACTTCTTGAGCGTCTAGAGTGCGCAATTCTTATCCGATTATTTTGCACGACGTGTTTCGTTATTATATCCAACAACTGTGCCAAATATGGTTTAAATCGGTCCATAACCTGATATAGCTGTCATATAAACAGATCTGGGGACTTGACTTCTTGAGCTTCTAGAAGGCGCAATTCCTATCCGATTTGGCTGAAATTTCGCAAGACGTTTTTTATTGTTACTTTCAACAACTTTGTCAAATAAAGTACAAGTCGGTTCATAACCTGATATAGCTGCCATATAAACCGATCTTGGGTCTTGACTTCTTGAACCTCTAGAGGTCGCAATTATTATCCGATTTGCCTGAAATTTTGTACGACGGATTCTTTCATGACCATCAACATTCGTGTTTATTATGGTCTGAATCGGTCCATAGCCCGATACAGCTCCCATATAAATCGATCTCTCTATTTTACTTTTTGAGCTCACAAAGAGCGCAATTCTTATTCGAATTGGCTGACATTTTACACAGGTCTCCAGGTCTCGCTCTAATAGCAGAGCAAATCTTTTCTTATATCCTTTTTTTTTGCCTAAGAAGAGATGCCGGGAAAAGAACTCGACAAATGCGATCCATGGTGGAGGGTATATAAGATTCGGCCCGGCCGAACTTAGCACGCTTTTACTTGTTATATATAAAAATTGGCTATGACAGAACATTTCTTCCACTAGCCGAACGTATAATAGCATTCTAAGCGCCTCGATCTTCAGCGCTTATTTTATAATCTCTGACAGCAAATATTACTACCTACAATCGGATATTGTCCGACTCCAGACCGTACCACTTCTCTACTACTACTACTACATGAAACAAAAAGATGGACTAGATTGTTCTTGACTTAACCCCCGTACATATCGATATTCTCGTTACGCATCTTGACCCAACAAAATATGTCTATCTGATTTGATTTGGCTGATATTCGAAACAGCAAGAAAGCATAGATATATGTTTCAAATGTTCAATTGGACCGTATTGGGCCAATGAAAGTTGATTTTGTTACAAGATTTCGCTCGAATTTAGAGAAGTGGTTTATGCAATATCCCTCAAAATCTGTGCCAAGTCTCGTCAAAATGGGATCATATTTTAATATAGAGCCATCTCTCGATTTACGGTTTGCAATCTCTGGATTCATTCAAGACGATATTTTTGATTAATTTGGAGAAATGTGGATAAGCTTTGTATCCGCAGTTTGTTTTAGTTTTCATTCAATTTTCATAATTTCCATCAAGCTAAAGTCAATCCCTTACTTTGCCTGCAATATGGCTCTTAATTCTTTGTCGATTGTTAAACGCTCCATTCAAGTTTTATTCTTTTCATTTTTATGGTTTGACTTTGTATTCCCGTGGGTTCCAAGATTCATTCCTTTTTCAATTTGCTTCTTTACTTTTCTGATTGCAGTTTAGTGAGGTTTAAGAAAATAAAAATAAAAAAAAACCGGTTTAAGGACTCCTATTTGTGTAAAACACTAAAAAATTGGGAAATACGGTTCGGTTTATATGGCAGCTATATCAGGTTATGGACCGATTTAAACCAAACTTAGCACAGTTGTTTAAAGTCATAACGAAACACGACGTGCGAAATTTCAGTCAAATCGGATAGGAATTGCGCCCTCTAGAGGCTAAAGAAAGGTAATCGGGAGATCGGTTTATATGGCGGCTATAACAGATTATGGACTGATTTAGACTATACTTGGCACAGTTGTTGGGAGTCATACCAGAACACTTCATGCAAAATTTCAGCCAAATCAGATAAGAATTGTGCACTCTAGAAGTCAAGATCCATTATTAACTTAGTTTGTATTTGAATTATTTTGATCATATCGGGATATGTTTACTTAGTGGGGCCTATATCACCATATCGACCGATTAGGATAAAACTTGGCACTGATGTTGTTAGTCATAAGATAGGGTTTTGGGCCAAATTTCAGCCACCTCAGGTGATCATTTTGGCTTCTAAGGGCTCAAGACATCAAGTACGGGGAACGGTTTGAATGGGGGATATATCTGTTTATAGACCGATTTGGATCATACTTGGCATGGATGTTGGTAGTCATAACTCAAGTCTTTTTTCCAAATCTGAACCTATATGGCCCTTTAGCAATCCCCAACGACCTACATCAATAAGAAGTACATGTGTATATGTTTCAAGAGGCTAGCTTCACGCGTTCGACCGCTATTGTGATTTCGACAGACGCACGGACGGGTCGACAAGTCTAGTTCTACTCAGAATGTAGAGACGATCAAGAATATATATACTTTGTGGGGTCCTACATCAAATATTTCGAGGTGTTACAAAAGGGGGTGTTAAACATCTTAAGTTTGGTCTGCAAAATGCAAGAGCTTGACTTGCATGACATGAGGTTTCAACAAGACTGACTGCTTAATACATATGGCTAACCAAAGCGAACAATAGCAGACTAATAGAGATTCCGAAGAATCAGATGGAGGAAAACCAGAAATCCCCCACTAGCTTAAGCAACAAAGGCATATAGTGTTATATTGGAATGTCTTGAAAACAATAGTAGTCCATAAATTTCAGAGAATGATGTAATGCAGTTACATCGCATACAGACTAACCAAAACAAATTAGGAATACACACGCAAAAACAAACAACATTACCAATTTATATTAAAATCGTAGAAGGTCTGTATGAAACCACCAGAAATCGATAAAAATACATAACTATGGACATTTCAGAAAAAAAACCTCTATTAACCGTGTTTTCGGTTTTCCTTGCCCAGCTCGGTCCCGAGCGAGCCGGATAATCGAGGCTCAACTGTATTTAGTTTCTATATTTAGACAGAATTTTCATTCTTACTACATTGGGTTTTAATGGAAAATAGAAGTTAAAGTGTATTCCAATTTCGTAATCCACATATATCCGGTTATTACTTGGAACACGCATAAATAGAATATCTTCGTTCAAAGGCACTGTCATCATTCATTCACTAATCGTGATTCCCGTAATGTAGATGATAATCTTGCATTTAGCAGCAGTTACGTTCACACATGAATATATATTTTACAACTGTTAAATGATTTGTTTTTACCATACTCTAAGGGGTGTATTAGGGTATAACTATACCGTGGTAAAAATAGGGTACTAAATTTTTTGATATCTGAAGGGCGGGCGGACCCTCCCCCTTACCCTAATTTTCAGAAACGCCAGATCTCGAAGATGGGTGGTGCGATTTAAGCGAAAATTTGTTTGCTCTCATATAGTACCCTAAAAATAAAAATTTTGTATCCAAATTTCGGATGGGGTACCTAGGGGGGGCTGCCCCACCCAAAAACCTACTAAATATATATTTAGACCAACCACGACAATATGGGACTCAAATGAAAGGTATTTTGGATAAGAAAACGTATCTGATATCCATTTACCGAACCAAGTGCTAGGGGGACCACCCCAACCCCCAAAACCCCCCTAAATTGGACATATTTACCGACCATGGCAATATGGGACTCAAATGAAAGGTATTTACTAGTAGAATACGAAACTAATATCCAATGTGGGACCACCTCTCTGGGGGTCCACCTCTTCCCCAAAACACCCCCCAAACAGGACTTATTTACTGATCATGGGAATATGGGGCTTAAATAAAAGGTATTTGAGTGTAGAATTGGAATCTGATATCCAAATATGGGACAAAGCGTTTGGGGGACCGCCTCTCCCCAAAAACCTCCCCCAAAGGCGACACATTTACGACCCTAGCCACATGGGGTTCAAATGAAAGGTCTTTGGGAGTAAAGCACATCAATCAATCAATATTCGGGAAAAGTGTTTATGGGGCCACCCCACCCCCACAACACCACCTAACCCCCAAAACCCCCCTAAATCGGTCATATTTACCGATCATGGCAATATGGGACTCAAGTGAAAGGTATTTGCGAGTTGAATACGAATCTGATATCCAAATGCGGGACCACGTTTCTAGGGAGTTGACCCCTTGGGAGTAGACCATGTATCTGATATCAACATTAGGGACCAACTGTCTAGGGGACGTCCCACCACCATAACAACCCCCAAATAGGACGTATTTGCTCATCAAGACAATTTGGGTTGTAAAGAGAGTGGCACTAAATATTTATAGTTTTAAGGGCCTATACCCCAAAACCGGACATATTTGGTGACTTTTGCAATAAGGAGTTTAAATGAGATTTGAAAACGAATTTGATATCCAATTTTGAGGCCAACGGTAATATGGGGTTCAAATAAATGATATATATGAGAATAGAGCACGTTGCTGACATATTTTCCGGGCTTGGTGTTTGGGCGACGATCCTAATCCCCAAAACACCCCTAAATGGGCCATATATACCGACCATGTTAATGTGGAGCTTAAATGAAAAGTATTGGCGGGTAGAGCAAGAATTGATACCCACTTTTGGGACCAATTTTCTGGGGATCAACCCCTTTCCCAAAATTCCCCACAAGCAGCAATTTTTTAGTGATCATGGCAAAATGGGGCTCAAATAAAGGTATTTAGGAGTAGAATACGAATTTGATATCTAAATTTAGGACCATGTATTTAGGGAATCATCCTCTCCCCAAAACACCCCGCATAGGGTCGTGGTATTTAAGATTAGAAAACGAATTTGATAACCTATTTTGGGCCATGTGTTTGGGGGGCCCCTCATCGTGTAAACTCCCCCAAACCAAGGGCAATATGGGGTTTAAATAAATGGTTTTTGAAAGAAGAGCACGATGCTGATATTTTTTCAGGGCCAAGTGCCGGGGGGACCACCTCACCCCCAAAAACACCCCTAAATCAGATATCATGAGAGTAGCAGGCTGAAATAAAGTATTTTAAGAATGGAGTACACCTTACATCCAAACTTAAATTCGTCGACCAATAAAGATCATATGGGATTCGGACAAAGGCACTTATATTGTTAAATTGTTAGTCAAGCGATATACTATTTTCGTAGCATGGTATTTCACTAAAAGCTCTTTAATTGTCGAAAATAAATATTCCAAGGAAATTTTTGTTCCATATAAAGTAAAAGAAGGCGCAGCGGAGCGGGTCCGTGTCAGCTAGTTTATTTATAACGAAAGGGGGCGGACCCTCCACCGTTTCCCCAAAACACCACCCAAAATGAAAAGTGAACCGACAAGGACAATATGGGTATCAAATGAAAGGTATTCGGGAGTAGATAACGAATCTGGGATACAAAATCAGATCGAAGTGTAGATACAGCTGTTATATATACCAATCTGCCGATCAAGGGTCTGACGGATTTCAATGAAATTTTAAATAGTGTGTTATTTTAAACCTCCCGACATCCGATCCAAATACGATCAAATATCAGACTATATATATATAGCTGTCATATAGATCAATCTTCCAATTTAGGATCTTAATCACATGGAATGTGGATTTTTTGCCTGAATTTGCTGAAACTTACTTTACTTTAATTGGCTACGACAGAATATTTGTTCCACTAGCCGAACGTAGAATAGCTTTCCAAGCGCCTCGATCTTCTGCGCTCATTCTAAAATGTCTGACACCAAGTTTCGAGGTGTCTCCCATCACTTGATCTTTCCATCGGGTTTTTGGTCTTCCCGGTTTGTGTGTACCACCGTGTTTGCCTTCAAAAGACTTCTTTGCTGGATTTCGCTGAAACTATTACTTGTATAGTAATTCTTGGGACCTGAATAAAATCTGATCCAGACCAGCCCCTATTTAGATATAACTATGGTTATGGTAGTGGAGTTTTAATATGGTTGGGGCTATCAAATTTTGGCAAAGCCGAACTTAACACTTTTTATTGGTTCTCTTTCAGAAAAACACACACTAGCTTCCAAACGTATGAATTTTTCTACTTGCTTTACGGGCTTACAGACATTTTTGTGGACTGCATGGCCCAGTATGAAATTCTGAAATTCTTATACAGGGGATCCCCTGTACTTCAGTGAAATGTTCATGAGAAATATAGTAAGTAGTATTAGTATCCATCCTTATACGTACACTAAAATTTGTTAAAATCAACCCACAAAACTTCTTGCAATTGTATGATATGTCCATTTCAATCCACCCTAGTATACCTGACTTTATGTTTGAGTTGTAATGCACTTATGCATATGCCAGGTAAATGTGTCTTAAATAAATTCATTTGCTCGAGAAATTGATGCCAACACGAAATATGCAAATGTTGTACCCTCAGAGGAAAGTTAACGAAGGATGGAACGAAACTCACACAAAGAAAAGAAAACGTTTTGTATTGTTACCCAATATGGAGAAATTACGTTCGCTTCTGTGCTATGCCATTGGGAATTGGAGTGATTTGCACGGAATATCGTTGCATCAAACTATTGCTGCTCTGTTTTATAATAAGGCCCGTTAGGAACAAGGCATGCCCTCAGGCAAGTGCAAATCAAATGATGAAAGTTGTAGTAGTCCTTTGAAAATAATGATAATGAGTTTTCACACGCATTTTTCTTCGAGAAAAATGGAAATGAGTCACGGAGTCATATGTTAATTGACTTCAGTGTAAAGAAAGTGCAACCAATTAGAAAAACAAAAACCTTGGTACGCTTAAACGTTATATTCAATCAAGAATGAGGTGTATAAAACTGAAAATGGATGGCACTCAGTGAGTTTCCTCACTTTTCTTAGCAGCCACACCGAACATTAACTTCTTTCGCTGTGATTTGGGCCAAACTTCTGGGTGTAAGAAAGGGACTTCTTGGTCACTTCTCGATTTTGGCACCATTCAAGTAAAATAAGAGGAATTATCTACTAAAGATCCGAAGTTCATAATAAGAACTAATAGTGGCTCATATGATTCTTAGTTCGATAAAGATGTAAGTTCCGTCCGAAGGAGCAAAGCTAGGCACTTGATTTGAATTTTGCACAAATACTTTGTATTAGTATAGCTCGATTGGGACTGTAAATGGGCCAAATCGGTCTTTATTTTGATATAGCTGCCATATAAACCGATATTCGGTCTTGACTTTTTAAGCTTCTAGAAGGCGCAATTCTTATTTGGCTGATTTGGGGGAAATTTTGCACGTAGTGCTGTGGTATCACTTTCAAAAACTGTGCCAAATATGGTCTAAATCGATAGATAGCCTGATATAGCTGCCATATAAAACGACCTTGGGTTTTGACTTCTAGAGCTTCTAGAGGGCGCAATTCTTATTCGATTTGGCTGGAAATTTAGCATGACGTGTTTCGTTATGACTTTCAACAACTGTGGTAAATATGGTTGAAATCGGTTGGTAAATATGGTTGAACCTGAAATAGCTGCCATATAAACCGATCTTGGGTCTTGACTTCTTGAGCTACTAAAGGGAGCAATAAAAACGATCTCTCGAATAGACTTCTTGAGCCTCTAGAGGGCGTAATTCCTATCGTATTTGGCTGAAATTTTGCATGACGTGTTTCGTTATGACTTTCAACAACTGTGGTAAGTATGGTTGAATCGGTTGATAACCTGAAATAGCTGCCATATAAACCGATCTTGGGTCTTGACTTCTTGAGCATCCAGATGGCGCAATTCTTATCCCATGTGGCCCATATTTTGCATTAAGTGTTTTATTTTGATTTCCAACAATTTTGTCATGAATGATCTAAATCAGTCCATATCCTTATATAGCCGCCATATAAACCGATCTCCCGATTAGACTTCATGGGCTTCTAGAGGGCGCCATTCGAATCCAATATAGTTGAAATTTTGCGTATGTCGTTTTGGTATGACTTCCAACAACTGTTCCAAGTATGGGCTAAATCGGTATATAGCCTGATATAGCTGTCATATAAACCGACTTCTCAGTTTGAATATTTAAGCCTCTGAAGAAAGCAATTAATGCTCGATTTGCCTGAAATTCTGGAGGTGGTGCTTTTTTTTATTTGAAGAGTAATTTAAAGAACTTGACAAATGCGATCCATGGTGGAGGGTATGTAAGATTCGGTACGGCCGAACTTAGCACGCTTTTACTTGTTTTTTTATATGAATTCTATTAGCTGGACCGGGCCCGCTCCGCTGCGCCTTCTTTTACTTTAAATGGAACAACATTTTCCTAGGAATATTTATTTTCGACGATTAAAAGCTCTTTAGTGAAATACCATGCTACGAAAATAGTATATCGCTTAACAAACAATTTAACAATATAAGTGCCTTTATATGAATATCATGTGATCTTTATTGGTCTACGAATTTAAGTTTGGATGTAAGAGGTACTCCATTCTTAAAATATTTTATTTCAGCCCGATATTCTCATGATGTCTGAGTTAGAGGTTTTTTTTTGAGGGGTGAGGTGGTCCCCCCGATACTTGGCCCTGAAAAAATATCAGCATCTTCTCTTAAATACCATTTATTTAAACCCCATATTGCCATTGGCTTAAGAGGAGATTACAGGATGAGGCGTCCCCCAAACATAAGGCCCCAAAATTGGTTATCAAATTCGATTTCTTATCCCAAATACCTTTCATTTGAGCCACATATTGAAATGGTCGAAAAATATTTACCCTTTGGGGGGTGTTTTGGGGGAAGGGGTGGTGCCCTAAATACATGGTCCTACATTTGGATATCAAATTCGTATTCTACTCCCAAATGCCTCTATTTGGGCCCCATATTGCTATGGTCACGAAAAAATTGCTGTTTGTGGGGTATTTTGGGAAAGGGGTAGATCCCCAGAAAATTGGTCCCGAATGTGGGTATCAGCTCTTGCTCAACCCCCCAATTCCTTTCATTTAAGCCCCACATTGACATGGTCGGTAAATATGCCCGATTTAGGGGTATTTTGCGGAGTGGGGTGGTCCCCCAAACACTAAGCCCTGAAAATATATCAGCAACGTACTCTGTTCTCATATATTTCAACCCCATATTGCCATTGGCCTCAAAATTGGTTATCAAATTCGTTCTCAAATACCAATCACTTAAAAAGCCAGCAAATATGTCCGGTTTGGGGTATTGGCTCTAAAAACTATGATTATCGAGCTCTACTGTCTTGAAGACCCAAATTGTCTTGGTGAGCAAATACATCCTACTTGAGGGTTGTTATGGTGTTGGCAGGACGTCCCCTAGACAGTTGGTCCCGAATGTTGATGTCAGATTCTTGGTCTACTCCCAAATACCCTTCATTTGAGCTCCATTTTTCGATAGTCGGCAAACATGTCCGGTTTAGGGAGTGTTTTGGGGGATGGGTCGGCCACTCAGCGACTTGGCTTTGAACATATATATCAGATTCGTGTTCTAATCTAAAAAAACATATTTGAGCCTCATATTGCAATGGTCAGCAAATACTTCCGATTTGGGTGGTGTTATGAGGGTGGAGTGGCCCCATAGACACTTTTCCCGTACATTGATATGAGATTCGTGCTTTACTTCCAAGACCTTTCATTTGCTATGGTCGTAAATTTGTCTTCTTTGGGATATGTTCACAGGAATGGGCGGTCCCCCAAACACTTGGTCCCACATCTGGATATCAAATTCGTTTTTTACACTCAAATACCTTTTATTTAAGCCCCATATTGCCATGGTCAGTTCATAAGTCCTGTTTGGGGGGTATTTTTTGGGAAGGGGAGGACCTGCAGAAGCTTTGTCCCAAATTTTGATATCAGATTCGTTTTTTACTCGCAAATACCTTTCATTTGAGTCCCATATTGCCATGGTCGGTAAATATGTCCGATTTAGGGGTGTTTAGGGGGTTGGGGTGGTCCCCCAAACACTTGGTCCGACAATTGTTTAGTAGATACGTTTTCTAATCTTAAATACCTTTCATTTGAGTTCCATATTGTCGTGATTGGTGTATATATATATTTGGTTGGTTTAAGGGTGGGGCGTCCCCCCTTGGTAACCATCCGAAATTCGAGTACCAATTTTTTGTTTGTAGGTTACTATAAGAGAGCATACAAAATTGCGCTAAATCCTACCACCCATCTCCGAGATCTAGCGTCTCTGAAAATTAGAGTAAGGGGGAGGGTCCGCTCCCCCTTCAGATATCAAAAAATCTAGTAACCTATTTTCACCCCGGGATCAATATGCACCATCTGTGAAAATTTCAAGAAAACCGGTTCAGCCGTTTCTGAGTCAAACAACAAACATAAATTGATTTTTATACCCTACACCAATACTGTGGAACAGGGTATTATACCTTAGTGAATTAGTTTGTAACACCCAAAAGGAAGAGAGATAGACCCATTGATAAATATATCGATGGACTCAGAATCACTTTCTGATTCGATTAAGCTATGTCCGTCTGTCTGTCAGTCTGTCTGTCTGTCTGTCTGTCTGTCTGTCTGTCTGTCAGTCTGTCTGTCTGTCCGTCTGTCTGTCTGTCTGTCTGTCTGTCTGTCTGTCTGTCTGTCTGTCTGTCCGTCTGTCCGTCTGTCGGTCTGTCTGTCCGTCTGTCCGTCTGTCTGTCCATGTTAATTTGTGTACAAACTACGGATCGTAATTTTCATTCGATCGTCTTCAAATTTGGTGACGATCTTCGGGCTAGATACGAAGCCTATTGAAATTGGAAAAAATCGGTTCAGATTTGGATATAGCTTCCATATATATGTTCGTCCGATTTGCAGTAATACTACAATGAAATAGTCATTTGTTACCCAATTCTCTCGAAATTTGGCAGGAAGGATTTTCTTATGGCTCCCGACATTACAGGTGAATTTCACAGAAATCGGTTCAGATTTGGATATAGCTCCCCTATATATGTTCGTCCGATTTGCAGTAATACTGCAATAAAATGGTCATTTGTTACCCAATTCTCTCGAAATTTGACAGAAAGGATTTTCTAATGACTCTCAACGTTACTGGCGAATTTCATGGAAATCGGTTCAGTATTAGTTACAGCTCAGATATATATGTTCTTCAGATTTTGGGTAATTTGCAATAATGTTGTCATTTGTCAACCGTAGTTATTGCAGTTTGAACATATTTTTGCTCGCCGAGGTCCATCAAAAATGGTTCAGAATTGGATATAGCTCCCACATTGTACTTATAGGGTAGGGTATTATACATTATATTATGCCCTTCCTTACTGGTAATATGTAAGATAGGTGCCAATATAAATCACTATTTTATATCAACATTTCTTTGGTAATGCTTGCAAAGATTACATAAAATTCCGAATTAATAAATTCCCCCATATCATACTTTTCAAAATATTTCATTTCATAATCTCAATAATAAATTTTTGTTGGTAATAACTTCTAGAAATTCCCACCACACAGATACTTTCTTTTAACCAAAAATAAAATTTCATTGGTAAGAAACTACTAAAACACTGCCGCATTTAATGGAAAATTGAAAAGTTGTTATGTTTTTCTTTCCTACTCTCTGGATATGAATTTTAATAAAGGATTTCTGGACTTTGTCTTGCAGACGACAAGAGAAACATGTTTCAACAACTTCATGGTCAAAATGAAAAGTTGCCAGTTAGCAAACCACAGCAATAGCAATACACAGCAACAACATTAACCATACAAACTCCCCATTACCGCAAAAGAAAAATTTAAACAAGACCTTGGAACTTGTGTTTAATTCCCTTCTACTATGTGCGTGTGTGTGAACTTCCCATGTTTGGCGAGTGTCTTAGAGGAAGGGGCCCTTAAAGGGGGGCATCATTGTTAAATTTGTGACATTCGTTCGCAAAGCGCAAAATGTTGTTAGGACTCCAAGCAACAGGATGAAATCCCCCTAATGGCAAAGCAGACATATTAGTGGCAAAAGAAATTGCATGTGATATTGCAAACAGTCAACCAACCTACCTACCGACCGACGGACCAAACCACCACCACATCCACATCCTTTAGTAGCTTCAAAGCCCCGAGGCGAACCCTTATCGCCAGCAAGAAGTTGGGCTCCCTCTATTAGATACACAGAGTCTTCTGTCTGGCGCATCTTCTTTTCGGTTAAGACTTGAAAGCAAGTAAGCAACAACGGCAACAGGAAAAATTGCAGTAGACAGCAGCATAGATTCTCGAGAGTGCCCCCAAGTGGAGTTGATATCAATGTTGGTGTTGTTGTTGTTGTTTTTGCTCCTGCTGCTGTTGTCAAAGTACTTTGTAGCTAAAAGTTGTAAACAAAATTGTTTTAAATCGTTAAGAAAATAACTGAGAAGAAGAAGAACAAAATGATACGAAAACCCCAAAACGATGACTACGGGACTTTGACTATGATAGAAAAACAAAACCAAAAATAATGAAAAAGAAAAAATTTTAAAATGTATAGCAAAAAAATGTATTTATCACAAATCAAAGCCACAAGAATAGTTTAAAACAAATAAAATCGTGCTAAGTTCGGCCGGGCCGAATCTCGTATACCCTCCACCATGGATCCCATTTGTCGAGTTATTTTCCCGGTATCGTTTCTTAGGCAAAAAAAAGGATAAAAGAAAAGATTTGCTTGGTATTAGAGCGATATCAAGATATGGTCCAGTTTGGACCACAATTAAATTTTACGTGGAGACCTGTGTAAAATGTCAGCCAATTCGAATAAGAATTGTGCCCTTTGGGGGCTCAAGATGTAGAATAGAGAGATCGATTTATATGGCAGCAGTATCAGGCTATAGACCGATTCAGAGCATAATAAACACGTATGTTGATGGTCATGAGAGGATCCGGCGTACAAAATTTCAGGCAAATCCGATAATAATTGCGACCTCTAGAGGCGCAAGAAGTCAAGATCCCAGATCGGTTTATATGGCAGCTATATCAGGTTATGAATACGATTTGAACCTTATTTGGAACAGTTGTTGAAAGTCATAATAAAATACGTCATGTAAAATGTCAGCCAAATCGGATAGGTATTGCGCCCTCTAGAGGCTCAAGAAGTCAAGTCCCCAGACCGGTTTATATGTCAGCTATATCAGGTTATGGACCGATTTCAACCATACTTAGCGCAGTTGTTGGATATCATAACAAAACACGTCATGGTAAATTTCATTCCAATCGGATAAGATATGCGCCCTCTAGAGGCTCAAGAAGTCAAGATTCAAGATCGGTTTATATGGCAGCTATATCAGGTTATTGACCGATTTGAACCTAACTTAGCATAGTTGTTGAAAGTCATAGCGAAACACGACATGCTAAGTTTTATTTCAATCGGTTAAGAATTGCGCCCTCTAGAGGCTCAACAAGTCAAGACCCCAGACCGGTTTATATGGCAGCTATATCAGGTTATGGGCTGATTTGAATCATACTAAAAACAGATGTTGGAAGTGATACCAAAACACCGCCTGCAAAATTTCAGTAAAGTCGGACTAGAATTGTGCCCTCTAGAGGCTCATGAAGTCAAGACCCAATATCGGTTTATATGGCAGCTATAGGAAAACATAGACAGGTTTGAACCATACTTAGCGCAGTTGTTGGAAGTGATACCAAAACCATACGTGCAAAATTTCAGTCGAATCGCGCGAGAATTGCGCCCTCTAGAGGCTCAAGAAGTCAAGACCCAAGATCGGTTTATAAGGATTTATAAGATCGTAGACCGATTTGGCCCATTTACAATTCCAACAAGTATTTGTTCAAAATTTCGAAAGTATTTGTTCAAAAGTTCAAACGGCTAGCTTTACTCCTTCGAAAGTTAGCGATTTTTCGACAGATAGACGGACGGATGGACAGACGATCGAACATGGCTAGATCGACTTAAAATGACTTGACGATCAGGAATATATATACTTTATGGGTTCTCAGACTCATATTTCGAGGTATTACATACATAATGACGAAATGAGTATACCCCCATCCTATGGTGACGGGTATAAAAAAATAATACCTAGGTTTTTTAAAAAAAACTGGCTAAAATGCCTTTTTGAGAATGCATCTTTCTTTGAGCATTTTGGAGGTGACGATCAAGATGTTCCGACCTATGGTTCCATTTTAGATCCACACTAATTTATTTGCTTATTTACTATCGAAATCGTATCACCAAGCTACCACATGGGACACATTTTCAAAGATCCGCAGATCCCTCTCGTGTCAACCACTGATTTGGGTCTTAGCATGTGGGGACTGACAATTTATTTCAGTCTTTTATTGTTGCGATCTACATTTCTTGCTGACATGTAGATCCTTATACCAACTCTACATGTGAATCCTTATAGCAACTCTACTCTCATAGACCTTTCTTATAATTTGCATCTTATTCCGATCGAACTACACGTCCTATTGAAGTGTATGTAGTGGGTGGTCCGGACCCAGACTCAGTCCCAAATGTGTATAGTCAACTCCCAAAGACCTTTCATTTAACCCGCTTTGGGGGTTTTGGGGTTGGGCAGAGCCCGTAGACACCTTGGACCAAATTCTTATAACAGATGTGTACTAAACTTCTAAACACCTTTCATTTGATACCCATATTGTACCAATCGGTAAATATGTCGTGTTGTTGAGGGGATTTGGGAGTTCAGGGTTCTCAGACATATGAGCTTCTTACACTAATTTACAATACCTTTCATTTGATATCCATATTATCCCAATCGGTATAAACGTCATGCTAGGGGCTTTTAGGGGGTGGGAAGGCGTCTCGGACAACAAAGAATGAATTTGTATATCAGATTTGTACTCTACTTTAAAACCTTTCATTTCATTTCATATGGGTATCAATATTGCCCAATGCAGTGAAAGCGTCCTTTTGGGGGTGGGGGACCCAACAAACACTTAGGGTTAAATTTGTATACGAAGTTCTTACTCTACTCTTAAATACCTTTCATTTAATACCCTTATTTTCCAAATCGGAAATATGTCCGTTCGGGTGGGTTTTGGGATGGGGCGTCCTAGGTAATTTGACCCCACATTTTTATATCAATTTCGTGTTTTTTGGGGTACCAGAGGGTAGCATATAAAATGTCGGTGCACCCTTTTATGATATAGAAAAATTGTGTACCCTATTTTCACCGGTTGCTCAAATTCAACCATCTGTCAACATTTCATGAAAATAGGTTCAGGCTTTACGGAACAGAGAAACAAATTATTTGATGAATTATTTTCATCGTTCTATTTTATTATTATTCTATGTAATTACTTTCAAGTTCGACCCCATCTTATATTCACAATTTCTTTTCGAATAGTATATATTAATATGCATGTATTATGTAAAAGCATTTGCTCTGCTATCCAGTATGTGGTCCCCTTTATATGTAATGGATGTAAGAATATTTGGCCAAATGCCCAAAGCATATTAAATGTGGGGATATTTGTTTTCCTCCAAGACAATGAGACCATGTGTAATTGTCTTAGTCCCCTATTGGATATCTTAAGATTTTAGTTGTTTCTTGACAAGGGCACTTTGGTTTCATTCTTCCATGTTTCCAAAGACAAAATAAATAAATTTGCCATTAGATATGTACGATATGCCATCAAATCGGTTTCCATGGGGCAATGGTGCTTGACCATTTGATGCTTGACCACAGTTTCACCATTCAAATAGACCTCGGGCAAAACATTGAGGGTAAAACATACATAAGAAGTGGAAACATATCGTTTAGTCGTAGACAAATTTTGATTTTTTTGTATCCACCACCATTGTCGATATGTCAAAACTTCGATTTCCGACTTTGCAGGGTATGTAGTATATTCATGGTCTTCGTCTACGGCGATTAAGCGATGTCTGTGTGTTCGTTATTGAACAAGGATTGGATAAGAGAAATGGCTAATAAATAATAAAATGGCTAATTAAATAATTGCAGATTGCTTAATAGAGCTACAGGTTCGTTGAGATTAGTCAATTGTTTTTTAATTTTTGCCCAAAATATGTCAAATTCGTATATTCTTGATTATGTATTCACATAGATACGTTTTGTTAGTACAAAACCATATCAAATAGCGTAAACCTTTAGATAAAAAAAGGCTTACAATCATCGACCTACTTAACTTCTAATAGTTTTTATACCCACCACCGAAGGATGGGGGTATATTCATTTTGTTATTCCGTTTTCAACACATCAAAATTTCCGACTCTATAAAGTATATATATTCTTGATCAGCGTAAAAATCTAAGACGATCTAAACATGTCCCTCCGTCTGTCTGTTGAAATTACGCTACAGTCTTTAACAAGTAAAAGCGTGTTAAGTTCGGCCGGGCCGAATCGAGCTCTTGCCACGGTATATCTTTTTAGGCAAACAAAGAATAAACAAGTAAAAGCGTGCTAAGTTCGGCCGGGCCGAATCTTATATACCCTCACCATGGATCGCATTTGTCGAGTTCTTTTCCCGGCATCTCTTCTTAGGCAAAAAAAGGATATAAAAAAAGATTTGCTCTGCTATTAGAGCGATATCAAGATATGGTCCGGTTCGGACCACAATTAAATTATATGTTGGAGACCTGTAAAATGTCAGCCAATTCGAATATGAATTGCGCCCTTTGTGGGCTTAAGAAGTAAAATAGAGAGATCGATTTATATGGGAGCTGTATCGGGCTATAGACCGATTCAGACCATAATAAACACGTATGTTGATGGTCATGAGAGGATGCGTCGTACAAAATCGGCAAATCAGGAAAATCGGATAATAATTGCGACCTCTAGAGGCTCAAGAAGTCAAAATCCTAGATCGGTTTATTTGGCAGCTATATCAGGTTATGAACCAATTTGAACCTTATTTGACACAGTTGTTGAAAGTCATAATAAATTTCATTCAAATCGGATAGGAATTGCGCCCACTAGAAGCTCAAGAAGTCAAGTCCCCAGATCTGTTTATATGACAGCTATATCGGGTTATGAACCGATTTGCGCCATACTTGACACAGTTATTGGATATCATAACAAAATACAACGTGCAAAATTTCATTCAAATCGGATAGGAATTGCGCCCTCTAGAAGCTCAAGAAGTCAAGTCCCCAGATCTGTTTATATGACAGCTATATCGGGTTATGAACCGATTTGCGCCATACTTGACGCAGTTATTGGATATCATAACAAAATACAACGTGCAAAATTTCATTCAAATCGGATAGGAATTGCGCCCTCTAGAAGCTCAAGAAGTCAAGTCCCCAGATCGGTTTATATGGCAGCTATATCAGGTTATGAATCGATTTGAACTATTCTTAGCACAGTTGTTGGAAGTCATAACAAAACACCTCATTCAAAATTTCAGCTAAATCGGATAATAATTGCGACCTCTAGTGGCTCAAGAACTCAAGACCCCAGATCGGTTTATATGGCGGCTATAAGAGGTTATGGACCGATTTGAACTATTTTTAGCACAGTTGTTGGAAGTCATAACAAAACACCTCATTCAAAATTTCAGCCAAATCGGATAAGAATTGCGCCCTCTAGAAGCTCAAGAAGTCAAGTCCCCAGATCTGTATATATGACAACTATATCGGGTTATGAACCGATTTGCGCCATACTTGGCACAGTTATTGAATATCATAACAAAACACGTCGTGCAAAGTTTCATTCCAATCGGATAAGAATTGCGCACTCTAGAGGCTCAAGAAGTCAAGACCCCGGATAGGTTTATATGACAGCTATATCAGGTTATGGACCGATTTAAACCATACTCAGCACAGATGTTGGAAGTCATATTAAAACACCTCATGGAAATTTTCAGCCCAATCGGATAAGAATTGCGCCCTCTATCGGCTCAAGAAGTCAAGACCCAAGATCGGTTTATATGGCACCTATATAAAAACATTGACCGATATGGCCCATTTACAATACCAACCGACCTACACAAATAAGAAGTATTTGTGCAAAATTTCAAGCCGCAAGCTTTTTTCTCTCGAAAGTTAGCGTGCTTTCGACAGTCAGACGGACGGACGGACGGACGGTCAGAGGGACAGACATGGCTAGTTCGACTTAAAAACCCATGACAATCAAAAATATATTTTCTTTATTGGGTCTCAGACGAATATTTCGAGGGGTTACAAAGAGAATGACGAAATAAGTATACCCCCATACTATGGTGGAGGGCATAAAAATAGACATAATGAGCTGAAACTTTGCACAGATTCTTTTTTTGTCCATAAGCAGGTTAAGTTCGAAGATGGGCTATATCGGACAATATCTTGGTATAGCCCCCATATAGACCGATACGCGGATTTAGGGTCCAAGGCCCATAAAAGCCAAATTTATCATCCGATTTTGCTGAAATTTGGGACAGTGAGTTGCGTTGAGCCCTTCGACATCCTTCTTCAATTTGGCCCAGATCGGTTTAGATTTGGATATAGCTGTCATATAGACCGATCCTTAGATTAAGGGTATAAGGCCCATAAAAGCCACATTTACTATCCGATTTTGCTAAAATTTGGGACAGTGAGTTGTGTTAGTCCCTTCGACATGCTTTCATATTTTGGCTCAGATCGCTCCAGATTTGGATATAGCTGCCATATAGACCGATCCTCCGATTTAGAGTCTTAGGCCCATAAGAGCCACATTTATTAGCCGGTTTTGCTGAAATTTGGGATAGTGAGTTGTATTAGGTCCTTGGACATCTTTCCGTTATTTGGCCCAGATCGGTCCATATTTAGATATAGCTGCCATATAGACCGATCTCTCAATTTAAGGTCTTGGACCCATAAAAGCCACATTTATTATCCGATTGTTCCAAAATTCGGGACAGTGACTTGTGTTGGGCCCCTCGACATCCTTCTTCAATTTGGTCTAGGTCGGTCCAGATTTGGATATAGCTTCCATATAGACCGATCTCTCAATTTAAGGTTTTGGGGCCATAAAAGGCGCATTTATTGTCCGATTTCGCTGAAATTTGGGACAGTGTGTTGTGTTAGGTCCTTCGACATTCTTCTTCAATTTGGTCTAGATCGGTTCAGATTTGAATATAGCTTCCATATAGACCGATCTCTCAATTTAAGGTTTTGGGGCCATAAAAGACGCATTTATTGTCCGATTTCGCTGAAATTTGGGACAGTGAGTTGTATTAGACTCTTCAACATTTTTCTGCAACTTGGATCAAATCGGTCCAGATTTGGATATAGCCATATAGATCGATATCTCGATTTAAAGTCTTGGGCCCATAAAAGGCTCATTTATAAGCCGATTTCACTGACATTTGACACAGTGACTTATGTTAGGCTTTTCGACATCCGTGTCGTATATGGTTCAGATCGGTTTATTTTTAGATATAGCTGCCAAAAAGATCAATATTTTTTGTTATACACAATTGAACAATGACTTGTATCTATTAGTATTTGATCCAAATCGGAATCTATTTCGAAATAGCTGCTAAGGGGCAAAACGACAGGTTTTTGACGAAGGGTGGTTTACATATATACCCGAGGTGGTGGGTATCCAAAGTTCGGCCCGGCCGAACTTAACGCCTTTTTACTTGTTTCTGATGGTCTCGTCAGGATTTGGACCCAGGTGTTCAGCTTCATAGGCGGACATTCTAACCTCTGCGCTACGGTGGCCTCCAATGTTTACTCGGTGGTGGTTTTGTTATAAAAATCCTTTATTTTTGCTATAGCTAAAGCTTAAGTAGTGAGACTGCCTGTTTTTTATTCGCAGCTAAGTGACCTCAAATTTTCCCTAGTTGTTTATATTCAGTTTTCGGCATAAGTTTCCCTCACACTTAAAGTTGGCAATGTGGGCTATCAACAACTTAAGTTTTAGAAGAACAAAACTAATGCAACTAAAATGGTAATGAAACTACAACTACAACAACAAATATAAACAAATGGCAATAACACAACAAAAAACAATTAAAATTCTCTCTGCTGCCATTAGTGTGACCTCTAAAACTACATGCATGCTTGCATGCACACGAGATATCTAAAGTTACCACTTTCGAAGAATATAAACTTGAATGTTTGCATGAAACCCTATGTTCACATCTAAAAATATGTTGGTCCTTATCGTTAATGTATACAGTGGGTGAAGTAGATATAATCTGAGACTTCACAAGTTAGGGTGTTTTGTCAACCATCTAATCTTAGATATAATTTTGGTTCAATTTTACTTGAAGACAACGTTTGCTGTACTTTCCCCATGCATGTGTTTTGTGTGGGTATGCGGCGGTGGGTATAAAAAACAAGTAAAAGTGTGCTAGTTCGGCCGGGTTGAATCTTATATACCCTCCATCAGGGATCCCATTTGTCAAGTCCTTTGCCCGGTATCTGTTTATAGGCAAACAAAGGATAATGGATTGCCACCCTCTTGGAGCCATTCGGACCCTACTTGGTTCGAATGTTGGGGATCATAGTAACAGTCTTTGTTCATTTTATCAAAATCGGATAAGAATTGAACCCTATAGGCAATCAAGAAATAATATCGGGAGATCGGTTTATATGGGAGCTCTATCAGGCTCTATACCGATGATTCAGACCATATTTGACACGAATGTTGAAGGACATAGAAGAAGTCGATGTATAAAATTTCTGTCATGGATAAGAATTGGGTTGCACTATAGGCCCCTTTATAAAATTTTGGCCAATTCGGTCAAGACTCTCCCTATAGGGACTCATGAAGTAATGTCGGGAGATTGGTTTATATGCCATTTTAAATTGTGATTTGCTGTTTACTCTGCTTTCCTTTTTCCCCTACTGTTCTTGTAGATATGCTGTTGTTTATGCATTATACTGCATCCCAAGTATATCTTTTCGGGGTTTTATATTGGCCAACATGGTAGCCTCTTCATTGGGGCACTTTATTTTCTGCTATTGTGCACTCTGGAGGATTAAGTTTAGTTGCAAATACAAATTAGGGAGGCAAAATGAGAACAACAAAAAATAGCAGAACAATGCAACAAATGCAACAAGAGATGAAGTAGCAATGGTAACTAACGACGTAACCTCGAAAGCCAAAAGAGGACATCCTGTGGTTAGACGCTGCTGTAGCATGAAATAACAACAGCTAGTAATAACTACAACGACAACAACAACAACAACAACGAGGACATATTCCATTGAAATGACAATGGTAACACATATTTAACTTTGTTTTATGTTTTTCTCTATAGAACTTGAGTGGATATTCCAGTTGCTTGTGTATAATTTCTAAATGAATATTGTTTTACAAATAGCAATACTCATCTATCCATGTATATGTGGGTCTCTTAAAATGGTGAAGCTCATGCATGTATAGAATAGATTGATGTTTAGTGCTTTTGGTATGAATTTTATTAAATTTTATTTGGACATATTTTGTTTTTTTATTTATTTATTTATGGACTTATTGTCTACACAACAAGATAGTAATCTTATAATTGCGGTGTAGATTTATTGTTATATTATACATCCGACTTAAGTAGGTTCTCAATGGATACCCACCACCTCGGGTATATATGTAAACCAGCTTTTATCAAAATTCGATGAAAATTTCATACTTTATGTCCCATAGCAGTTATATCGAAATATGTACCGATTTGGACCAAGTACTAATAAGTACAGTAGCTTCATCTAAAAATAGACCGATCTGAACCATATACGACACGGATGTCGAAAAGCCTAACATAAGTCACTGTGTAAAATTTCAGTGAAATCGGATTATAAATGAGCCTTTTATCAGGCCAAGACTTTAAATCGAGATATCGGTCTACATGGCAGCTAAATCCAAATCTTGACCGATTTGGGCCAAGTTGTAGAAAAGTCGGACAATAAAAGCTCCTTTTATGGGCCCAAAACTTTAAATCGAGAGATCGGTCTATATGGCGCTGTATTCAAATTTGGACCGATCTGGGCCAAATTTAAGAAGGATGTCGAAGAGCCTAACTAAACTCACTGTTTCAAATTTCAGCGTCATCGGACAATAAATGCGCCTTTTATGGCCCCAAAACCAAAAACCGAGATATCGGTCTATATGGCAGCTATATCCAATTCTGGACCGATCTGTGCGATATTGCAGAAGTATGTTAAGGGGCTTAATTTAACTCACTGTCCTAAATTTCTGCGACATCCGACTATAAATGCGCCTTTTATAGGCCCAAAACCGTACATCGAGAAATCGGTCTATATGGCAGCTATATCTAAATCTGAACCGTTCAGGGCCAAATTAAAGAAACATATCGAAGGACCTAATACAACTCACTGTCCTAAATTTCATCAAAATCGGATAATAAATGTGCTTTTTATGGGCCCTAGACCCAAAATCGGAGGATCGGTCTTTATGACAGCTATAACCAAATCTGCACCGATATGGGCCAACTTGAAAAGGTAGTTGAAGGCCTTATCACAACTCACCATCCAAAATTTTAGCAAAATCGGATAATAAATGTGGCTTTTATGGGTGTAAGGTCCTAAATAGGAGGATCTGTCTATATGGCAGCTATATCCAAATCTGAACCGATCTGAACCAAATTGACGAAGGATATTGAAGGGCCTAATACAACTCACTGTCCCAAATTTTATCAAGATCGGATAATAAATGTGCTTTTTATAGGTCCAAGACCCTAAATCGGAGGATCGGTCTATAAGGCTGCTATAACCAAATCCGCACCAATTTGAAAAAGGAAGTCGAAGCCCCTATCATAACTCACCGTCCAAAATTTCAGCAAAATCGGATAATAAAATCGGAGGATCGGTCTATATGGCAGCTATAACCAAATCTGGACCGATCTGTGCCAAATTGAAGAAGGCTGTTGAAGGGTCTAACACAACTCACTGTCCCAAATTTCGTCAAAAGCGGATAATAAATGTGGCTTTTATGGGCCTAAGACCCTTAATCGGCGGATCGGTCTATCTGGTAGCTATAACCAAATCTGGACCGATCTGTGCCAAGTTGATGAAGGATATCGAAGGGCCTAACGTTACTCACTGTCCCAAATTTCAGCAAAATCGGATAATAAATGTGGCTTTTATGGGCCTAAGACCCTAAATCGGCGGATCGGCTTATATGGGGGTTATATCAAGATATAGTCCGATATAGCCAATCTTCGAACTTAACCTGCTTATGGACAAAAAAAGAGTCTGTGCAAAGTTTCAGCTCAGTATCTCTATTTTTGAAGACATGTCTAGATGGTCTTAGATTTTTGCGCTGATTTAGAATATGTATACTTTATAGGGTCGGAAATGGATATTTCGATGTGTTGCAAAGGGAATGACAAAATGAATATACCCCCATCCTTCGGTGGTGGGTACAAAAAGAAGTGGACCTATAATCGATCCTTGGGGAACCCCCTTAGATACGGACAAGGGGTTAGATAATATATTCCCTGCTCATACAGATTGCCGTCTACCGCTCATATACGACATAACCAGACTCATTGCCATTGATGTGAAGTTGACAAAATTTCGTAGTTTTATGCACAAATTCAGGTGATCAACCATGTCGAAAGCTTTGGAGTGATCCAAAACAACCAGAAAGTCAATTTTGTTCTCATCAATGTCATTTCTGATCGATTCAACAACTTCAACCAATGCTGTAAGGCAACTATGATCAGAACGGAAGCCGGGCTGTTTTTTTGACAACAGGGACTCTTGGTGAAGATATACCGACATCTGTGCATGAAGAATTTTCTCGAAAACCTTAGAGAGAAAGCATAGAATTGATATCGGCCGATAATCAACGTTGGATTTGGGAATTTTTGCATGCTTCCAAATAATAGGATACACACTGTAGCTCAAAATTGGATTAAACAGGTACGTAAAGTATGGTAGGAGATATGGAAGTAACATTTGTACAAATCTAGGATCAACTCCATCCAAGCCAATTGCATTTGACTTAAACCGGACAAAACTCTCATAAACTTCCTCATGGCTAACACATCTAAACTCAAAAGGACTGCGGGCATTAAAACGATAGCCGGCCCATTATCACCAATTGTAAAATTGCCTGTACGTTTGTATATCGGGTATGCTTATGAAGGTTCTGTCTAGATCCCCATGGTATCGAGTGTTTGACTTGGGTTTACCCACTCCGATGTCATGTATCACCTTCCACTTACTCTTCGAGCCCACTGCGCAGTAAAATCTTGAAGAATAATACTCCCTTTTAGCCTTATTAATGCGGCTGCTAACTTTACTCCTTTACTAATTCTTCTTTCAGCTCTGGAGACTTGAAACGCTTCCATCTACTGTAAGCCAAGTCCCTATCCCCGAGGAGTGCCTTGATTCTTGAATTGAACCATGGCTTTGTTTTGGCCGAAACCCTTTTAATCCGTATTTGAACTGTTGCTTCATAGAGATGTAAAATGTTATACATCATGAAAGCCGTCTGCTGATGCCATCCCAGTTCACCTGGTAGACCATACAAACTAAATGTTCATAATTCAAATTAGCGTACATAAGATATGTCCTCCTCTTCCTCCCGCAAATCAAAATCGTAGGCGAAACAAATCAGATCATGCTTAGAGAAACATGGAACAGAAATCTGATCATACAATTATATCTTCAAAGAATTATTGACAAAGAACTAATCTAAGAGTGTATTGACGGTTGACGTAAAATGTGTGGGGTTTGTATTATTGGTGACAAAGAAGGCCAAGTGTCAACATAGCATCAGTCAGAGTTGAATCTGTAAGTATGCTTTAGTTAAAGTCCCCAGTGATTATAACATCAGTATAACCCAGTGTTACGGACTCCAGTACAGCCTGAAGCCCATGTATGTCAATCGTATTATTTGGACGGTAGATACAACCAACAAAAACTTTCTAACGATTTGAAGATAGTTCAACAAACACGTATTCTATCTTGTCTCCGAATACTAGCTTTCAGGTTTCTTCTGACATATATGGCAACACCAACTCCGAGACTTTTCCTGTCAGATCTGAACACAGTATATCCATTTAAGTTGACGAGACTTTCAGTTATGGAAGGACTAAACCATGTTTACGAGAGGCATATAATATCAATGTCTGATCCTTCAAAAATATATCTAAATTCATTCATCTTCCTTGCCAGACTTTGAGAATTTATGTGGCATATCTTCGAAACATGTCTTTGCCTAGCCAATATTCGAACCAACTTTTTTGTTCCGTCCTTATATTAAAAAAAAAAAAAAAAATTAGGAACTTTTCAATATTCAATATTTTATTTATTTTGTTTCTAAGATATTGAAATTTAAATCTTTTGATTTCCAAACTGTATAACTTTTAACTGAATTAGCGTATGTTGACGCATTTGTCACTAATCCAAATCATCCATCTGAAGGCTTAATTTGTAAAATCTTGGAATTGGTTAATATGGGGGCTATATCTATTTATGGACCTATCTGGGCGGTAATGTGCTAAATGTTTATATCCGAGGTGGTGGGTATTCAAAGTTCAGCCCGGCCGAACATAGTACATTTTTACTTGTTGTAGGCTCTGAGTTTTCCGTCCAAATAATTGCTGGCTCTTTTTTTGAATCATTAAAAAACAATATTAATTTTTTCGCATATCAACCTTTTAGACTATGAAAAGAAAATTGTCAATTGTATGAAGCAGTTTGTTGATAAATACCTGTATCAAGTACTTTACAAATTGCCTGGAAGGATATCAAAATACAATTACTGTTGTTATTGCCAATCGATGTTGAATCCTTTGGAAGAACTGATATTAAATATCAGGTTCACGTGGAGAAAAACTATGGTTTTAAATAACACATATCGTCATTGATCCAGATGGGACATTTCATACAGGGTCATACAATGAGGTGAGAACTAAGAGCATCTGTGCACAACCGAGCATTTAATTGAGAATGTACTTGACAAAATAGCGTTGTTGAATTGTTTTTAAAAAAAGTTGAGCAACTATTCGATTAAGGAATAATAAAAGAAAGCTAATGTCGGACAGTGTACTACACTTAAAGCGTAAAGTGTAAATTGGGCAATACGAGTATCAATACATGGACGCTATAACTAATTCTTGTAGACTCATCATATCAGAGCACATAGAACTACGAGATCACTTATGCAAAACAAGGGCGGCAAGTTATAGCATGTGTAGGGCACATGAAGAAATTGATGAGATTCTAGAGCATTTCCTATGTGATTGTCCCGTTTTAGCGGCTGGCAGACACCGGCACTCAGGTGGGGACACAATATCAGACTTGAACCGACATAGGGTAGTGGAATGAAGAACAATAATGGATTTCCTTAGTAGTACGGAATTCCTTGCTTATATTTTTTTCGAGGTTAGTTTTTATACCCTCCTCCAAAGGATGGGGAAATACTAATTTCGTCATTCTGTTTGTAACTCCTCGAAATATTCGTCTAAGACCCCATAAAGTATATATATTTTTAATCGTCTTGACATTTTAAGTCGAACTAGCCATGTCCGCCCGTCGTCCGTCTAACTTTCGAAGGAGTAAAGCTAGCCCCCTGACATTTTGAACAAATACTTATCATCACTGTAGGTCGTTTGGGATTGTAAATGGGCTATAACGGTCCACGTTTTGATATAGCTGCCATATAAACCGATGTGGGATCTTGACTTCTTGAGCCGCTAGAGGGCACAATTCTTATCCGATTTGGTTGAAATTTTGCATGGGGTGTTTTATTAAAACTTCCAGCATCTGTGTTAAGAATGGTTCAAATCGGTTGATAACCTGATATAGCTGCCATATAAACCTATATGAGATCTTTACTTCTTGAGCCTCTAAAAGGTGCAAGTATTATCCGATTTGGCTGACATATTGTACAACGGCTTCTCCCATGACCTATAACATACGTGTCGAATATTGCATGAATCGGTTTATAGCCTAATACAGCTCCCCTATAAACCGATCTCCTTATTTTACTTCTTCTGTACTTAAGTGCGCAATTCTTACTAGATTTGGCTGAAATTTTACACAAGGACTTCTATTATTGTCTCCAAAATTTGCCTAAAAAGAGATAATGTGGAAAGAGCTCGACAAATGTATATATTTTTCTCGTCTAATTGTTCTGAATAGATATTGCCATGTTCGTCCGTCCGTCTGTCAAAGTCACGATAGAGATGGAAAGCGTAAAGCTAACCGCTTGAAATTTTGCAAAGATATCTAATATCGACGTAGATCATTGGGGATTGCATATGAGCCATATCAGGTCAGTTTTAGATATAGCTCCCATATAAACCGATCGCCAGATTCGACTTCCTGAGCCTTTACAAGTCACAATTTTTGTCCGATTTGGCTGAAATTTTACGTGTAGTGTTTCGTTATGAATTCTAACAACTGTGCTTAGTATGGTCCAAATCGGTTAACGACCTAATATAGCTTCCATATAAACTTATCTCCTGACTTGACTTCTTGGGTCGTTACAAGCCGCAATTTTTGTCCAATTTGGCTAACTCTTTTGTTACGACTTCCAACAACTGTGCCAAGTACGGCAAAATCAGTCCATTATTTTTGAATGTCTCGAAATTCTGGGTTGAAATAGCCATGTTCATGTCCGCAGTCCTTCTGCCCACTTTTCCGTGCGTCTGTCTGTCAAAAGCACGCAAATCTTCAAGTGAGTGAAGCTAGGGGCTTAAGTTTCTGCCGAAATTCTTCTTTTGGTGTATGTCGGTTGGTTGTAAACGGGCCAAATCTGTTATATTTATACCCACCACCGTAGGATAGGGGGTATATTTATTTAGTCATTCCGTTTGCAACACAGAGAAATATCAATTTCCGACCCTACAAAGTATATATATTTCGGATCGTCGTAAAAATCTAAGACGATTTAACGATATCCGTGTGTCTGTCCATCTGTCCGTCCGTCTGTTGTAATCAATCTAGAGCCTTCAAAAATTGAGATATTGAGCTGAAATATGGCACAGATACGTCTTTTCGATGCACGCTGGTTAAGTTCTTGAACGGGCCAAATCGGACCATATTTGGATATAGCTGCTATATAGACCGATCTGCCGAAAAGGGTCTAAAGCCCATAAAAGCTTTATTTTTTAACCGATTTCGCTAAAATTTGAAGCAGTGAGTTATTTTTAGCCTCCTGATACCCGAACTAAATATGGTCAGATCGGACTATATTTAGATATAGCTACCATATAGACCGATCTGCCGATAAAGGGTCTGAAGCCCATAAAAGCTTTACTTATTATTCGATTTCGTTGAAATGTGAAACAGTGAGTTTTTCTGAGCCTGACGATATCTGACCTTAATATGGTTCAGATCGGTTTATATTTTTTTTCACGTAATCAACACGCAGGGGATGTCCCCTACATATGCAGTGCATTGCGTTGGCAGTTGGGAAAGTTAAGGGTTGGAGGGGAGAAAGGGGAGTAGTGTTTATTGATATTAGTCTTAAATTTCTGAACGTCAATGGCGTTGGGAAAGACTTTAGCTGGAAGTCGTTTCAATATACAAATGGGCGAAAAAAGAATTATCTCGGTAATGCATGGTTCGGTCGACTAGCCAATCAATTACAAACGGGTGTGAGTTCCTGGCAAGTCTTGTATTCCTGGTGAACATCCTAACGTTAGGGAAAAGAAGACGAATATCCCTCGAACACACACCATGAAAATAACGATAGAGCAATTCAACGCTATCCTCATTCCGACGATGTTCAAGGGATTTGGATACCCTACTGTCCCCCAATCGCTCTCCGTTTAACCCGGTCAAGTAGCTCCAAGGATGATTTTGTAGCTCCTGCCCATATATGAGAGTTATATTCCATCCTCGGCCTGATGTAGGTAGTATAGATATTGAGAAGATCAGAACAGGTTTTTTTGCACCGCTTAAAGCCCAAAAACTTGAATTCTTCTTTCGAGACTTCGAATAAGTGTTTTGACCAACGGACGTCATATTGTATCTGCATGCCCAGAACATCAAGAGCATCTGGCTGCTCAATATCTATACCGTCGATAGATATCGACGATTGAAGTGGGTCAGTGAATCGCTTGTGAGACACGAAATAGTATTGCGAACAATGGCGAACAACTCCAGGGAGACCGTCTTATCCATAATGCGCCTCCTGTTCATAATTTCTTGAGTACCGGGCCTATGGTCGAATGAATATGAATGACACAGACTACTATCATCGGCAAATGTGTAGACTGGATTCGAAGTCTGACCCAATAGATCGTCAATGAAAATAAGAACAAGTAAAAAGGCGTTAAGTTCGGCCGGGCCGAACTTTGGATACCCACCACCTCGGGTATATATGTAAACCACCTTTGATTCCGAATCTCGACCGATGTGGACCAAATTTACGAAGTAAGTCGAAGGGTTTGATATAACTCACTGTCCCAAATTTCAGCAAAATCGGATAATAAATGTGGCTTTTATGGTCCTAAGACCCTAAATCAATATTTCGGTCTATATGGCAGCTATATACAAATCTGGACCGATCTGGGCCAAATTGACGAAGAATGTCGAAGGGTCTAACACATCTCACTGTGCCAAATTTCAGCAAAATCGGATAATAAATGTGGCTTTTATGGGCCTAAGACCCTAAATCGGAGGATTGGTCTATATGGCAGCTATATCCAAATCTGAACCGATCTGGGCCAAATTGACGAAGACTATCGGAGGGCCTAACGCAACTCACTGTCCCAAATTTCAGCAAAATCGGATAAAAAATGTGGCTTTTATGGGCTTAAGACCCTAAATCGGAGGATCGGTCTATATGGCAGCTATATCCAAATCTGGACCGATCTGAGCCAAATTGACGAAGACTGTCGAAGGGCCTAACTCAACTCACTGTCCCAAATTTCAGCAAAATCGGATAATAAATGTGGCTTTTATGGGCCTACGACCCTAAATCGGCGGATCGGTCTATATGGGGGCTATATCAAGATATAGTCCGATATAGCCCATTATCGAACTTCAACTGCTTATGGACAAAACAAGAATCTGTGCAAAGTTTCAGCTCAATATCTCTATTTTTGAAGACTGTAGCGTGATTTCAACAGACAGACGGACGGACATGTCTAGATCGTCTTCGATTTTTAAGCTGATCAAGAATTTATCGGGTCGGAAATGAATATTTCGATGTGTTGCAAACGGAATGACAAAATGAATATACCCCCATCATTCGGTGGTGGGTATAAAAAGGGAAGGGCAAAGGGAAAGGACAGAACCTTGTGGCACACCTGCGGTCAATGTATACTCATCTGATGAGAACCCATTTACAACAACTCGTATTCTGCGATCTCTGAGAATGCTCGATATAAATCGAACGAAGTTATTACCGACACCAAAAGCGACAAGCTTTGATAAAAGTGCTCCGTGCCAGACCCTATCAAATGCCTTGGAGATATCTAGAGCCACGGCCTTACTCTCACCAAACTGGTGGATAGAGCGACTCCATTGTTCCGACAAAAATGCCATTAGGTCTTCCGTAGAGCGATTTCTGCGGAACTCATACTGTCTGTCGCTAAGAAGGCCATTGGACTCTAAGTATCTGATAAGATGATGGTTAACTATACTCTCCATAACCTTGGAGAGGGCGGAGTATATCACAATTGGCCGGAAATTCGCAGGTTTGTTCGCCCCACCTTTCTTGGGTATGGGCTGAACGTTCGCAACCTTCCAACGCGCTGGGTAAACACCCGCATGGTAAGCAAGGTTGCGTAGCGGACGAGCAAGCGTCGAAGAACACTTACAAAGGACAAGTGTTGATATACCGTCCGGGCCTGGAGATTTATTAACGTCGAGATCAGCAAGGACCCTTTTAACTCCACGTGTTCGAAAGAATATCTGAGGCATCCAACTAGGTACGGTATCAATCACTCTTGTAGCCAAACTTTATTTGTTTAAAATTTCATTAATCTATTTATCAATGAAATTTATGATCGCAAATGCCTCATATGGAAAATTGGTTTAAAAGTTTGTCACTTTAAGACCCTTTAATGTTTTTGCAACGTTAATGCGTAGCGATTATATAGTTGACTGTGTTGGTGTGCGTTTTAAGCAGGATATGAGAGCTCTTTAATGTTGTTAATCAACTCAAGTGTCTATTTGAGCTGATGTTTGTGCCTGCCGATTGTGTGTGCGTGTGCATGTGTGTGTGTGAGGGAGTGTGTAGGCTTGAGTGTGAGTGTGTTTAAATATTGCATTGAATGAGTGTTTTTTAATTTACACTGACACTGCGTCTCATTACATTGTTATTAATTTACTTAATTTGTTGCTATTTGTAGACCTCTTTGTCATCTTATCGTTGTTTTTGTAGTTGTTGTACAATTTCAGCCTTTATTAAATTGTTAAGGCATAGCATTGATGTAGGAGTGTGCGTGCGCAAGTATAACTCTTTAGAAGCTCACATGCAGATGCATCCCTGCGGCCCACCATTGTTTTAGCATGACGTGTGCGGTCAGTGGCCGTCCAATGTGAATAAATGAACCATTGGGTGGATTGGTGGATTTTGCCGGTTAGGCTTTTTTCAGTTGGGGTTTTTGTCATTATTGTCAGAGTGGAGCTACTTTGTGAGCACATCAGCTTTACCGTCAACATTGACATCAACATCAGCTTCATTATCATTATTATCCATCGCCATCAAATTCAACAGCAACATCAGACACCAACTTCATGCGTATCAGTGACTATGACATTATCATGATCACCGCCATCATTGTCAACATCAGTGGCAGCGTTGTGGGCGGCGGCAGCGCTATCTTTATCATCAGCAGGGCTATTTGGTCATCAACTACAATTAATTTAAAATACCACAGGCAGTTAACACAAGCACACACACACACACCCACTGACCAACATTTACTCACTCACTCTATATAATCATCCATAAAATACGCTTTATCACTTGTCATAGTACCATCTCTCAGTTGGGCCTTAGCTTCGATTGTTTTGTTCGTCCTCCATTGCATAAATTAATTTTAAATGGTCAGGGAATGGTATGGATGTCCTGTGTTTTATCTGTCGGCTTTTCATTGGAGGAAGATGGATATGAGAGATGTGACATTGCAGACAACTACATTTTGGGTAGTATACTATGTTACAGTCCGTTGACAACTAGAGCTTGGCGCATTGTAATCCTACAGCGCTTTTAGTCCCTTTGTAGAGTTGTAGAGTTGACTAGAGTTGGTTTCATTTTCCATACCCTTAATAGAACGGCGTACAGTGGGGTAAAAAAAAGTGAAAAGTCTCATATTTGAACCTAAAAAAATATTTTTAAAATGCCTGTTTCTTTCTGTCTGTCTGCCTGTCCTTGTACAGCGCTACAAGAGAGAACCCCTAGATTAAGCGGCATATCAAGCAGGTCTAGACAACATTCATGCAGACACGGTAGCAGATGCGGTAAATGGCTATCGGGTGAATGTTCTGGCTCTATTACGAATCGGCAGATGCAGCCGCCTCAACTCCTACAGACCAAGGATTGATGCCGATGTGCAAGATGTATGTCCCGATTGTAAGCAGGGACGATACACGTCACCTCTTTAACTGCCCGCCCACACCCACACGACTCAGACCCAGATCCCCGTGGACGCACCCCATCTTAGTCGCAGAGTTAATGGGACTTGACACTCCACAGAACCAAGCAGACGAACGATAGAACACAATAAACTGCTACCACAACAACAACAACATTTTATCCAAATCGGATGAGAATTGCTTCATCTAGCGGCTCAAGAAGTCAAGATCGGTTTATATGGCACTTTTGCCACGTTATGGACCGATTTGGACCATACAAAAATGTTGGAAGTGATACCAAAACAATACGTGCCAAATTACAGTCAAATCGGATAAGAATTGCGCCTTCTAAATGCTCAAGAATTCAAGACCCAAGATTGATTTCTATGGCAGCTATATCAGGTTATGAGCCGATTTGAACCATACTTAGCACAGCTGTTGGAAGGGATATGAAAACACTACACGCAAAATTTCGATCAAATCGAGTAAGAATTGCGCCCTCTAGAGGCTCAAGAAGTCAAGACCCATGATTGGCTTATATGACAGCTATATCAAAACATGAACCAATTTGGCCCATTTACTATCCCAACCGACCTACACTAATAAGAAGTATTTGTGCAAAATTTCACGGCTAGTTTTACTTCATCAAAAGTTAGCGAGCTTTCGACAGACAGACGGATGGACGGACGGACGGATGGACAGACAAACAGACGGACGGACGTACGTACGGACGGACGGACAGACAGACAGACGGACAGACAGACGGACGGACGGACGTACGGACGGACGGACAGACGGACGGACAGACGGACGGAGAGACGGACGGAGAGACGGACGGACAGACAGACGGACGGACAGCCGTACCGACAGACGGGCGAAATTGAGATATTGAGCTGAAGTTTGGCACAGACACGTCTTATTGTTGCGAGCTGGTTAAGTTTTTGAACGGACCAAATTGGACCATATTTGGATATAGCGGCTATATATTGGGTTGCCCAAAAAGTAATTGCGGATTTTTCATATAGTCGGCGTTGACAAATTTTTTCACAGCTTGTAACTCTGTAATTACATTCTTTCTTCTGTCAGTTATCAGCTGTTACTTTTAGCCTGCTTTAGAAAAAAAGTGTAAAAAAAGTATATTTGATTAAAGTTCATTCTAAGTTTTATTAAAAATGCATTTACTTATTTTTTATAAAAAAATCCGCAATTACTTTTTGGGCAACCCAATAGATCGATGTTTTCGATAAGGTGTCTAATGCCCATTAAAACTTTTTATACCCTACGCCACCCCTGTGGTACAGGGTATTATAGGTTTGTGCATTTGTTTGCAACGCCAAGAAGGAGAAGAGCTAGACGCATCGGTAAGTATACGGATCGGCTTAGAATCACTTCCTGATTCGATTTAGCTATGTCCGTCTGTACGTCTATCCGTCTGCCTGTCGACGTATTCTTGTAATCAAGGTACAGGTCACATTTGTTGTCCGATTCTCACAAAATTTTCCATAAGTGTCTTTTTTGGTTCAAGGACGAACGCTATGGATTTTGCAAAAAATCGGTCCAGATTTAGATATAGCTCCCATATATATCTTTCATCCGATATGCCCTTTTAAAGCTGTAGAAGCCACAATTTTGATGCGATCTCTACCAAATTTGGCATGGAGTGCTTTTTGTGACGTCCCAATTCAGATTTATATATAGCTCCCATATATACCTTTCGTCCGATTTGACCTATTAAGGCCTTAAAAGGCACAATTTTTGTCCGATCTTTACAAAATTTGGCACGAAGTGCTTTTTGTGACGTACCAAAATGTGTGCAAAATTTCATCATAATTGGATCAGATTTATATATAGCTCCCATATATATCTTTCATCCGATATGGTCTTTCAAAGCTGTAGCAGGCACAATTTTGGTCCGGTCTTTACAAAGTTTGGCATGGAGCTTCTTATTCAACGTCCTCATATGTGAGCAAAGTTCCATAAAAATCGGTTCAAATTTATATATAGCTTTCAAAAATATTTTTCATCCGATATGGACTTTTAAGGCTATAGATGCCACAATTTTCGTCCGATCTCTACAAAATTGTTCATGAGATGGTTTAATTGGTATCCCAATACGTGTGCAAAATTTCATCAAAACCGCTTTGGATAAAACTCCCCTATATATCTTTTATGCGTTTCGACTTTTAGGGCTGTAAAAGCCACAATTTTCGTACCATCGTAAGAAAATCGTATAAGGTGCTATGCGATATTTCAATATGTATGCAAAATTAAAGTCTGACTAAACTCGGATCTATTATTACGTATAATCGGTGGTGTAAGGTATTATATAGTCTGCTCCGGCCGACTTTTGCCTTTCCTTACTGTTTTTCATCCGATTTTGCTAAAATTTGAAACAGTGAGTAGCTTTAAGCTTCCCGACAGAACCGTGTTCAATGTGGCTCAGATCGGTCGATATTTTGATATAACTGCCATATATGGCGATCTCCCCATTTAAGGTATTGGGCCCATAAAAGGCGCTTTTATTTTTCAATCTCGCTGAAATTTGTCTCTTCGATGCTCGTAGCGAGTGCAGTCAATATAGGTCTCTATTTGCATATATTCCATATCTACCAATTTCCAAATTTAAGTTCTTGGGCTCATAAAAGCATTATTTATCACCCCATTTTAGTGTAGTTGTGCTCAGTGAGCTGTGTAAGGCTCTTCAACATCAGTGTCATTATGGCTTGGATTAGTCTATATTTGAATGTAGCTCTCATTAAGATCTTGGGCCCATAAAATGCGCATTTATTGTCCGATTTCGTTGGAATTTGGCACAGAGAGCTTTTTGACATCTGTGTCCTGTATAATTCAGATCAGTTTATATATAGATAAAGCTGCCCCATATACCGATCTGCCAATTTAGGTTCTTAGATCCCTACATATACTTTCTACATATATCGACCACATTTCGATTCAGCTGCCAAAGTTCCATAAATGGTGTATTTTTCACCGGACATTACGCAATGAGGTTAATATGTATACCCAAGGTGGTGGGTATCCAAAGTTCGGCCTGGCCAAGCTTAATGCATTGTCACTTTTTTTTTTTATATGGCTGTCTCGTCTGCTGGTATGCTTGGCTTGTTTTATTTATTTATTATGACAATTGTTGAAAGTAGTTTCCCTCTGATGTTATTTTGAATTATTTGAATTGATTATCTAATTTACCTTACCTTATTTTGAATTACCATGTAATAGTTTTTAAGTCACTGTTGAAACATCCCAGTATTCCAAATTAATAGTATGGCAACAAGTTAACCATCCTCTTTGTGTGTTGTTGTATTGAGTGGAGGCCGATGCTTCTTGGTGTTGCCACGAAGAAGTCTCGATCTCTTTTTACTACAGCATCACATCCAAGTGGTTGGTTCTCTGCAGCTTTTTATCATCTACATAAAATGTAAGTTGTATCCCATACACCCCTCTAAATAAAAGACAACCATATCATCCCATTTTGAACTCAATCATCTCGGGTTTTCATTTAAAAGGCAAGTGAGGTGACTCATTCCTCAATAAACTTGAAGCTTTTATTTTATTTGAAATAAAATAAAAAATATAAATAGTGAATTTGGAGTAATTTTCAAACAAAACGAAAAATATACTACATCTCCGTAGTATGAATTTGCCATGTGCAAAGTTTCTCCACATTAATGACACAAATCCCAGCTCATTTACTCCCAAATAGCTAAAATCCCTTATTGATATTGAACATGGTCCTTCGAACCTTTATTGAACACAGCTTAATGGTTAAATACCTCAAAAGTTCATTTTGTTAGTATCACGGAAACCCTAACTCGCTGTAACAAATGTCAAACTGTCGTTTTTTTACATGTGCCAAGACCGAAAGGAGAATTATAAGTTTTTATTAAATATTTTTCATCAGACAACGGAAAGTTAGTTCAAGATCGTGAAATCGGTGGAAAACTATTGTTCTCCATCCCACGCAACGAGAACGCGAAGAATTGCTGAAATTTTTAGTTACAAGGCCCTGACACGTGTAGGTAACGGTTCAAGGCCACCAACCTTGGAAACGGGCACATTCTGCAGGAACTGTACACTTCAGCAAAACCACAAAATTAATTAATCGGTATACGCAAATTAATTACTATTTCGGCAAAAGACCACCTTCCCCATTCTCCTTCTATTCTTTATAGATAATAAAGGCGGCGGCATCGTAACTTCCAATTACAGGAAGCCCCATCATCGCATAAAGTAATGTGAATAATATCCAATATTTCTTTTGGAAAACATACAGAACGTACATAAATACGTAGTCTTCGCCTGAACCACGTTATCTAAATGTATGTACATCCCTGTTTAAAAGAGGAGGCGACAAAATTTCGAAAGGCTTGTACAACTAAATTGTTCTCACCGACTCATTCCTCCAAGTCAATAGACAGGGACACCCAATTTCTAAACCCTTTCAACTGCACCACCTCGTCAGCAGTATATTTTCTTTGGTGATGTCCCGCTGGATTAATGATGTAAGTCCAATTCCAATTTTTAGCTAGAAAGATAAGTGAAAAAATATGAACCATCTCATTTCTTACGGCTGAACAATCCAAGTTCCCTCCGAGAAAGATACAGGCGAACGAAAACTACCATCTTTCGGTAGAATTTAGTTTCATGATAGTTTTACTACATTTGCCTACAGATTTCTGGACACACCATCAAAGCCTAACACATTTTCACCAACATTCACAATAGGCGTCATCAATTTTTTTTTTTTTTGCATGTTTATAAGCCAATATAGGAGAAACTCAACACATTCCGATTAGACTAATAATTGTTGAATGCAAATGCCCAACACAATAACCACCTTTGAACAATCACAGATCTCCATTTATTCTAAATGGAATCTGGAATAATAAACTGGAATCATCCTTAAAGTACGCCACACTATTTCTACATTAGTGATTCACAATAACACACATTTGGTACCATATATAATTTTTCACCTTTTGCACAAGCTGGTTATTTATGTTAACTGGAGTTGTACTATGCAATAGTATTTGATTCTAATTTATAAATCTATTCTCGATTAGAACCCTTATAAAGGCCGCTAGAGACTAATTTTTGGCACACATGCTGGACGTTTTAACTGGTATGAAATTCATCTACAATAACTTGTATTGCCCCCTGCATGCGGAATCTGTTTTCTTCTAATTGCAATGTAAAGATAATATACACGCAGTATTGGTTTGAATCAGTATTTTTTGGACCCAATTGATAAACAATCCCTTTGTTTTAAGAGATAACCCCGTTTGAATTCACAATACCTGAGTTTTATATTCCTCTTTTAAGCCAAGACACAAACCATTATGGAGGATTTTACATTTTATTCCGATGATTTGGTAATATTTTGTTCGGAATTTGATAACCTTGCAAAGACTGAAATTACGGACTCAATGCTTGAGGTAAATTTGCATGACTTGAACCATCGATGGTCAGAGGTGCAAAGGTCATATAAGGAACTTCTTATCAATAAGAAGGGCGACCTTGACCAGAAGTCATTGGAAGCGGCACGAGGCAAATATAGCACATGCACGAAGTCCTTTCATAATTGTAAGGCGAATATCTTCGACTTGCAGAAAACTTTTGTTGCTTCCCCTATAAGCTCCTCCTTTATAGCGAATGACATTCCAGCTACCGATTTAGCTATAAAGGTACCTCCCTGCGACACGGAGCTGTTCTATGGAGGCTACGAAGAATGGCCAGCATTTAGAGACATGTTCTCTGCGGTATATGTCGATCACCCTAGACTACCGCCTGTTCAAAAGCTTTATCACCTCCGCCTCAAGTGTCGCGGGCAGGCAGGAGAGATTGTGAAGAAGTATAAGCTCTGCGGTGAAAATTTTTGCTTAGCATGGGAGGCTTTGCGTATGAGGTACGAAAATAAAAGGATATTAGTGGACAATCAACTTAAAATTCTTCTAAATTTACCTCCCATTACTTCCGAAAGTTGTGAGTCCCTTCAATACTTGCGAAGCACAATTAATGACTGCCTCTCTGCTCTGAAGGCGCAGAATATCTCGACAAAGGACTGGGATCCTATACTTATTTACATTTGCTCCACTAAACTTCCCCACGAAACTCTCTCCCTGTGGGAACAGTCCCTGAAATCTCACAAGGAACTTCCAGAATGGGAACAAATGGACACCTTTCTCTCACATAGGTATGAAGTGGTGGAACGTTTGAATAGCATTCAAGATGCACGACCTGCAACTAAAGAAATTCATAGGGAAAGTACTACTGTGACCAAGAATGAAGCCAGTTTCCCGTGCAAGATATGCAAACTTAACCACCCATTGAAACAATGCCCAGAATTTAAAAAGCTTGACCCACAATCTCGAAGCACATTTGTCTCCTTAAATAACATATGCATTAATTGTCTCTCTTATACTCATACTCGGAAGAACTGTCAGAGCAAATTCACATGCAACACTTGTAACAAGAACCATCATTCACTACTGCATTTTACCCGAAATGGAGCTAGTTCTAATCAAAAAAGCTATAGTCCAAAATCACCGGTTAGCGACGAATCTCAGGCCCCAGAAGAAGCCCCGGATTCTTCTTATACGCATCACAGCAATGTAACTTTGGAAACAGCTTCACACTTTACTTCTAATGCTGACAATTCTTGGAAAGGAAACACTTTGCTACCTACTGCTGTTGTCCAAATAAAGCACAATGGTGATTTGTTAAAAGCAAGAGCTTTTCTTGATCAAGGCTCTGAGCGCTCTTTTGTTTCGAAGACTCTTCAGCAGCGATTAAAGCTTGTGGTTGAGAATAAGAATTTCCAGATCCATGGAATGGGTGGTGAAATTGTGGCAAATTCTAATTCCATATGTTCGTTAACTCTGTATTCAGAGAAGCATGAGATTGAGGTGAATTTGGGAGCGATAGTTGTCCCAAGAATCACAAGGCTTTTACCTAATTTCGAGATAGCCAAGTCACAAACCAATTTTAGTGGCATAGAGGGTTTGGAACTCGCAGACCCTGATTTCTACACTCCTGGGAATGTAGACTTGCTCCTCGGCAGCGATGTGATGCCCTCTCTTCTCATAAACGGGTTACGTAAGATTTCTGAATCTCTCCTTGCTCAAGCCACAATATTCGGTTGGATTATTAGCGGGCCTATTCAGTGTCAATCTGTTTCGGCATTCTCCATTGGAATTTCTGAAATGGATGACGAAGCCATTAGTACACAACTCAGAAGATTTTGGGAGCAGGAAGAGATACCGAATAAGATTCCCTTTTCGAAAGAAGATGAGTTCTGCGAATCTCTGTATTTGAAGACCACGTATAGGAATAAGGATGGCCGATATGTGGTTAAACTTCCATTCAAACCTGGGTTTCCACGGGAGATGCCTTTGGGGTGTTCTCGTTCTAAAGCCCTCATCCAGTTTATTGGTATGGAAAATTCTTTGAAAAAAAATTCCGAGTTTGCCGAAACTTATCGAAATGTTTTGGCCGAATATTTGACACTTGGTCATATGACACCAACATCATCTCAGGAAATAATTTCCCAAGGTTCATTTCACTCATATTATATGCCTCACCATGCGGTTATGAAGCCCGACAGTCGGAGTACTAAGCTAAGGGTAGTCTTCAATGCTTCAAGGAAAAGTAACTCAGGCAACTCCTTAAATGACATCTTATTAGTTGGACCAACCCTACAACTGGACCTCATGACCCTGATCGTTAATTGGCGGCTATATCAGTACGTTTTTTGCGGTGATATAGAAAAGATGTATCGCCAGATCTTGGTCCATGATGGAGACACTCCCTTTCAACGAATCGTCTTTCGGATGAACCCATGCGATCCCATTCAAGACTTCACACTCCGAACGGTGACATTTGGTGTAAATTGTGCACCATATTTAGCCATCAGGACATTATTACAGCTTGCCAAAGACTCTGAGGATCGTTTTCCTCAGGCAGCACATATTTTAAGAAATGAGACATACGTAGACGATATTCTGACAGGCTCTCATGATTTAAATTCGGCTATAAAAGTGCTCTCTCAAATCATTACGGTATTGGAATCTGCTGGATTTCATTTGAGAAAAATATCGCCAAACACCAAAGATATACTGGAATCCGTTCCCAACGAATCACTCTTAGATTGTGACTTTCTCAAGTTCGCAGAAACAAGCGGTACTAAAACGCTTGGAATACAGTGGAACGCGCTGAAAGATTGTTTTTCATATAAAATAGAACCCATAGAAAAACAATTAGATATTACAAAAAGAAAAATACTGTCCACTGTCGCAAAAATATTTGACCCGGCGGGGTGGATTTCGCCCATTATAATCCAGTCAAAAATGCTCCTACAACATCTCTGGTTGGAAGGAACTAAGTGGGATGAAAGCGTCAAACCCAATACCCTGCTCAAGTGGAATCAATTTGTAGATAACATACAGCTAATACCCAACATACATATTCCTCGCTGGGTAAAGTTTGCCCCCCTTGTCTCTACGCAGATTCACGGTTTCTGTGACGCGTCTGAGAAGGCGTATTGCGCGGTTATCTATTTACGTGTCCAAAGAAATCAATCAGCGGAATCTAATTTATTTGTGTCAAAAACCAAAGTGGCTCCGCTAGAACCCGTAAGTCTACCAAGACTGGAATTGTGTGGTGCTCTACTTCTCTCTCGGTTGGTGAAAAAAGTACTGTTTCAACTCCCGATAAATAATTATGACCTCTACTTATGGTGTGACTCATCGATTGTCCTCGGCTGGTTAGAAAAACCGCCATCATCATGGAAGACATACGTCGCTAATAGGACAGCAGAAATTATTCGAAATATTGGTAACATTTCATGGCGTCACATTCGATCAGCAGACAATCCAGCAGATGTGGGTTCTAGGGGTTGTAATACTATGGACCTCATGCAGAATTCCTTGTGGTGGAAGGGTCCAACATGGCTTATAGAGCCGCCAAACGAATGGCCAAAGTCTCTTCCTGCATATATTGACCCGCCCGAAAAGAAAAAGATAAATGTTTTCCATATGAACGAAATTGAAGATCCCTTAGAAAGATTTTCAAGGTGGGACCGCGCCATACGAGTAATTTGCTATGTACGAAGGTTTTTGCATAACTCCCACAAAGAAAAACGACAACAACACACTCAAGACTCCAAAATTATAACACATTCCGAATTCACCGAAACAAAAAACTTGCTAATTACTTTGGCCCAAAGGCAGTACTATGGCAAGGAATATCATTCACTTTTGACGTCAAAACCTATTAGCAAGAAAAGTCCTTTATATTCTCTAAATCCTTTTATTGATAAATGTGGGGTACTCAGAGCCTCAGGCAGAATCTCAAATTCAGATTTCGCCTTTAACGAACGCCATCCCATCATAGTCCCCGTAAAGTCCAAATATTGCACTTTATTAATCGAGTTTACTCACATTTTTTTGATGCACGCCGAACACAACCTAATGATAAGGACAATTCGAAGCGAATATTATGTATCGAGGCTTAGATCAGCAATAAAGAAATGCATACATCAATGCAAAACTTGCATTGCATATAAACAGCGCCTCCAAACACAGTTCATGGCAGCATTGCCTATTGAACGAAGCAAATTTTCCCCTCCGTTCACCGTAACAGGTCTAGATTTCGCGGGACCATTTCCAATAAAGGTGTCTCGACTACGACAGGCTACATTTCTTAAAGGTTATGTTTGCATTTTTATTTGTCTAAGTACGAAATCCATCCATTTGGAACTCTGCTCGGACCTTTCATCTGCCTCATTTCGGGCTGCCTTTGTAAGATTTGTTGGAAGGCGAGGCCTGCCACAAAAGTTGATGTCGGATAATGGTACTAATTTTGTGGGGGCTGAGAGAGCATTTAATTTCCAATATGTCCATTTTCTCAAAGCCATATCCAAGGATATTGTTGAAAAGTACGCTACACATGGATTTCAGTGGACCTTTATTCCTCCCAACGCCCCACATATGGGGGGAATTTGGGAAGCTGGGGTGAAATCCTTTAAAATGCATTTTCGGAAAGTAACCCAGAATGCCAAATACACGTTCGAGGAATTTTGCACCCTTTTAGTACGAATCGAGGCGGTCTTAAATTCTCGACCCCTATCACCGATGACGGACGATCCTTTGGAATTATTAGCCTTGACCCCAGGTCACTTTTTACGAGGTGCTCCTATGGTTGCTATGCCGGAGGCTACTGACGAGACATTTCCTATTGTAGACAAATGGGATAAACTCAAATCTATCCAACACCAATTTGCTCGGAGGTGGAAGGATGAGTACATTAAGGAACTTCAAAGCAGATACAAGTGGCAGCGTTTGCAAAAGAATTTATCCGTAGACCAGTTCGTCCTTATTAAAGACGACTCCTTGCCTCCGTGTGAATGGCGGTTGGGTCGCATTACAAAAGTTTATCTAGGACCAGACGGTCTTGCCCGGGTAGCTGATATAAGGACTCAGCTTGGGACCATAAGGAGACCAATGGTAAAATTGTGTATTTTACCATATAATGCTCCTCAATCTTAAATATTCCTTACAATCGTTTCTGTCAAGACGTACCTATTTGAAATTATCATTATTTCATATCATCACACAAAATTTTGTCTTCCACAGGGACAGAAGAAATTCCAGAATCCATCAATGCCTAATTTGTAAAAATTATCACCCTCTTAGATATTGTAGACAGTTCTTAAAAATGGCGGTCAAAGATCGTCGTCGTGCTGTTGTTCGCCATAAGTATTGCTTAAATTGTTTGGCCCGTTCGCATAAAACAGCGCAGTGCACATCAACTAATTTATGCCAACGTTGCGAAAGGGGACACCACACCCTACTCCATGAACCAATTCAACAAAGACTACAACCAGAACGATGCCGAGCTGACAGAAGAAGAGTTCTAAAAAACAAATGCCAACGTCCAACTACACAATTGCGTCCAGCCGAGAGAGGTGGTCATAACTCAGCAAATTCTAGACTACGTTATGGTAATAACAGTAATTCAGAAAAATCTCAACGGTGCCTGGAGAAAGCTTTTCGTATATTGAACCAGCTCAAACGCGCTCTATAATTGTTGCCCTTTCCGGCCAAGGGGGGCAGGATGTTGAAAGTAGTTTCCCTCTGATGTTATTTTGAATTATTTGAATTGATTATCTAATTTACCTTACCTTATTTTGAATTACCATGTAATAGTTTTTAAGTCACTGTTGAAACATCCCAGTATTCCAAATTAATAGTATGGCAACAAGTTAACCATCCTCTTTGTGTGTTGTTGTATTGAGTGGAGGCCGATGCTTCTTGGTGTTGCCACGAAGAAGTCTCGATCTCTTTTTACTACAGCATCACATCCAAGTGGTTGGTTCTCTGCAGCTTTTTATCATCTACATAAAATGTAAGTTGTATCCCATACACCCCTCTAAATAAAAGACAACCATATCATCCCATTTTGAACTCAATCATCTCGGGTTTTCATTTAAAAGGCAAGTGAGGTGACTCATTCCTCAATAAACTTGAAGCTTTTATTTTATTTGAAATAAAATAAAAAATATAAATAGTGAATTTGGAGTAATTTTCAAACAAAACGAAAAATATACTACATCTCCGTAGTATGAATTTGCCATGTGCAAAGTTTCTCCACATTAATGACACAAATCCAAGCTCATTTACTCCCAAATAGCTAAAATCCCTTATTGATATTGAACAACAATTATTAAATTATATATTTTTAATTGTTAAAACAACTTGGCATTTTCCTTTTGGCCATACAATTTTAAAATGCTGTTAACACACGCGCCGTATGCCCCAAGTCACCGGGAGAGAAATTCTTTGTGAATCATGTTTTGCGTCCTTCTCAAATACCTCTACTGCCTCACATCATCTTTTCTGGTGATGGTGTTTATTTTGTACTTTACGTGAGTGTGTGGCTGTGTAGGGATGTGTGTTTTTGGTATTTATTAATGGAAAACATTAAAATGTCAAGCAAGACATTGGCCATGATTGAAAAGGCAGTTTGTGTTGCTTCTGCTGCTGTTTGCTTGTTGCTGTGTTCGATGCTTCCCTTGCCGGAGTTGATTGACCCAACGTTGATGTTGTGCTCTGAAGGTGTTGGTGAGGCTGCTGTAGTTGTTGTTGGTATTTGTGATGTTTTACATGTGTTCTTCGGCTTATGCCTGTTTGATTGTTTGTTTGTTTGCCAACACTTTGGGGATTATTGATGGTCGTTTGGCTGGAAATGAAGTGTTGCTGGACCACTTAAATCATGCTCATGTGACATAGGAATCATTTCGCTCTTTTGTTCCATGATTTAAGGTGTGTACAGATTTAAATTGAACCTTTACTTGAAAAATATATATTTTTAAGGGTTTACCGTAGAGGTGAACCCGTTTACGAGTTATTGGATTGTCCTTATGTTTGTCCCTTCATCTGTTTACCCCTATTTTAGTTCCTCTGTTTGTATATTTATTCAGTAGATTTGCTATCTTTTGTTGATAATGGTGTAAAAATAAACATATTCCATATTCTACCGGTTTATCTTTATGTCCTTTTTGCGGTGGGGTGTTCTTTTCCGTGGTTGACCCCAAATTTTAATTTCTGATTTATGTTTATGGGTTAGTAAATACAGTACTTCGCAAAAATCGGTCCTCCCATCTCTGATATATCTCAGATATAGTGAAAACTACTGAGGATCCTTCATCTTCAGTAAAGTTTACATAAATGGTAGGTTTATTTGAAAAATTTCGTTTATAGAGCTGTGAAATAAGCCAACTTTAACACTGCATTAAGTTTCTGTGAATAATGGTGTAAATGTAAACGAGAAAAAAGGCCGGACCGAACTTTAGATACCAACCAACTCGGTGGGATACCCTCTGGAGAAAAATGCATCATTTATGAACCCATTGCTGCTATATTTAAATATGGTCCGATTTGGACCAAACTCGGCACGGACGTCTAGTGGTCTAATAAATGCAATTCATTGTTCCAATAGAATATTGGTCAATACGGCAGCTATATCAAAATATAGACCGAACTCAACCATATATGGCACTGATGTCGAAAGGTCTAACATAGCACACAAAACAAAATTTCAGCAAAGTCGGATAATAAGTTCGCATTTAATGGGCCCAAGACCTTAAAAACGGAAGATTGGTCTATATGGCAGCTATATTCAAATATAGACCAATGAATATTGAATGTGGACGTTGTTGGGCCTAACACAGTTCGCTGTGTCACATTTCAGCGAAATCGGGTAATAAACGCTGCTTTCATGGGTCGAAGGACTAAAATCGGGAAATGGGTATATATGACAACTATATCCACCTACAGACCTATCTGAACCTTATAGGGAACGGCTGTCAGAAAGCCTAAAATAGGTCCTTGTACAAAATTTCAGCTAAATGGGGTAATAAATGCACCTGTTATGGGCCCAAGACCACAGTTCGGGGTATCAGTCTATACGGCAGGTAATAAACGCTGCTTTTATGGGTCGAAGGACTAAAATCGGGAGATCGGTATATATGGCAGCTATATCCACCTACAGACCTATCTGAACCTTATAGGGAACGGCTGTCAGAAAGCCTAAAATTGGTCCTTGCGCCAAATTTCAGCTAAATGGGGTAATAAATTTGTTTGGGACCTAAGACTTCAATTCGGGGGATCAGTCTATATGGCAGCTATATCCAAATATAGCCCGATTTTTACCATATTACCAGTACGAGCATGCCTAACACAAAAGGTTGCAAAAGGTTCAGCGAAATCGGATAATAAATGTGGCTTTAAGGGGCCTAAAACCTTAAATCGGAAAATCGGTATATATGGGGGCTTTATCAAGATAAAGTCCGATATAGCCTTTCTTCGAACTTAACCTGCCTATGAACAAAATAAGAATCTGGATAAAGTTTCAGCTAATTATCTTCTTTTTTATAGCCTGTAGTGTGATTTCAATAGACAGACCGACTGACTGGTAGACGGACGGACGGTCATGGCTAGCTCGTCTTAGATTTTTACGCTGATCAAGAATATATATATACATATATATTTAAAAGGGTCGGATATGGATATTTTTTATTATTTTTAGATGCATTGCAAACGGAGTGACAAAATACACCCACCGTCCTTCGGTGGTGGATATAAAAAATTAAAAAAAAATATATTTTTCATTGCTTCAGGTTTGGATTAACTTAAAACCCGTGGCTATTTTCTCCAAATTTCTTCCTTAAACATTTTTTTATACCCTCCACCGTAGGATGGGGGCATATTAATTTCGTCACTCAGTTTATAACACCTCAAAATATGCGTCTAGGACCCCATGAAGTATATAAAATTCTTGATCGTCGTGACATTTTAAGTCGAACTAGCCATGTCCGTCCGTCCGCCTGTCTGTCGAAAGCACGCTAACTTTTGAAGCAGTAGAGCTAGTCGCTTGAAATTTTGCACAAATACTTCTTATTGGTGCAGGTCGGTTGGGATTGTAAATGGGCTATATCGGTCCATGTTTTGATATAGCTGCCATATAAGCCGATCTTGGGTCTTGACTTCTTGAGTCTCTAGAGGGCGCAATTCTCGTCCGATTTGACGATTTGATTTGCACAAAGTTTTTTGATGTCACTTCCAACAACTGTTCTAAGTATGGTTCAAATCGGTCCATAACCTGATATAGCTGTCATATCAACCGATCTTGGGTCTTGACTTCTTGAACTTTTAGAAAGCGATCCATGGTGGAGGGTGTATAAGATTCGGCCCAGCCGAACTTAGCACGCTATTACTTGTTTTCAATTACCTAGCACTTTGTCTTTACAGATTTTAGTCCTTTTGGCTCTTTAATAAACTCTTGTGTTATTGCTGCACTAAGAAAAATCCTTTTCTGGCTGCCTTCTTCTACCAACTCTAATATCATTGAAGATTTAATCTCAAGCAAAAAGAAATCACCGAAAATTAGATTTTTAAATTTTTTTTTGCAATTGCATTTCGCATTTGCTGCAGTTTCTTGCAAAGTGAAAGCAAAGCAAATGATTACTGCCTCAATGTTGTGCTCTGACGTCTCCAACAACAGCCAAGAGGAATTGGGGTAATTAGTGCGATTATCTCAGCGAACTAAATTGGCGTGTCAAACAAACTGCAACAACGCCATTGTCACCTATCAACCTCAAACTCCAACTCCCCAGAGCTTGATACACCGTTTGCCACTTTACTCCATTTTCATTTTGCTTTTGGCATTTAGTTTTTCGTAAGACCAGTTTCAATTATTTGAGAATTATGAAGAAAAAAGATTTGAGACATGACAAACATTTCGTCGTTGGATTTAATGATAAAATACAGACTTAGAAATTGCAAAAGTTTTATAAGACATAACAATAACAACAAACGATAACAAATCCCTCAAACGGGATACTAAAAACAATGGATTGAAATAAGAAAAAAAAAAAACTAAAATACGGCAAAGAAAATCAGTTGCAATGGTATAGCCAACGACCCACAAGGGGGATGCTCAACAAATAATAATTTAAGATAAATCACGTCTTGCAAAATGAGTCAAATAAATAAAAAAACCAAAAAAAAAAAAACGTATCGTTGGCAATTGCAACATCAGCAACAGCGAAGAAGATTTTGGTAGAATTTTATTTTTCTTTATTCACACTCGGCAAAAATATCAGACCAAACCCGGTTAAGGTTTGTTCTCTGTGGCTTATGATGAATATTTTGAATGTTGCGTATACGCCGGATGGTGCTACAGTTGTGCATAAGCCAAGACCAGAGCCTTCAATGATCATGAGTGTTATAGCAAATAATAAACCAATTTCAATATAAAACAAGTAAGAGCGTGCTAAGTTCGGCCGGGCCTAATTGTAAGTTCTTTGCCAGGCATCTCTTTATGTGCAAAATGATGAGAATTGCGCCCTATATGGGCTCAAGAAGTAAACTAAGGCCAGCTGTTGAAAGTCAATTTTACCTAAATCGGATAAAATTTGCGCCGTCTAGAGGCTCAAGAAGTCAAGATACGAAATCGGTTTCTATGGCAGCTATATCAGGTTATGAACCGATTTGGACTATAATTAGCGCAGTTGCTGATCCGTTTGATATGGCTTACATGTTGGCTGATATATTTGCAGGAAACTCTTCCCTGCCGGATAGCAATCGCTTTGATCGAAAATGTACCTGGCGTCATGCCCCAGATATTTTTTCGAACTCGTGGAGTTAAAAGGGTTTTTGAGAATTTAGACGTTAATAAATCCCCGGGCTTGGATGGCATATCAACATTTGTCTTGCGCAAGTATTCTTCGACGTTTGCTCGTTCGTTATGCAACTCTTTCAATCTTGCCTACCGAGCAGGAGTCTTCCCGGCGCTTTGGAAAGTTTGCGAATGTTCAGCCAATACCTAAAAAGGGTGAGGCGAACAACCCAATTGCGATATGCTCCGCTCTCTCCATGGTTATGGAGAGCAAGGTTAATCATATTCAAGAGTAGAGTTCGAATTTCATAAGTACCTGTGGGGCCGCCCCAGCCCCTAAACCCCTTAAAATAGGTTTATTTGACGATCATGACAATATGGGACTCAAATAAAAGGTATTCGGGAATAAATTACGAATATGCTCCGAAAGAAGAAATATGCTTTATAATTTGTTGATATCGAGAGGGGGCGGACCCTCCCCGTTACCCCAAAAACACCACCCAAAATCACAAGTGGACTGATAAAGATCAATATGGATATCAAATGAAAGATATTGAAGAGTAGAATACAAAAATCGCCCTTACCCCAAAATGTCTAAAAACAGAAAAATTAGTCGTCCATACCAATATGGGGCTTAAATGAAAGGTATTCGGGAGTAGATTACGAATCTGGCATGCAAAATCAGATCGAAGTGTAGGGGGTCACCCCTTCCGGCAAATGGGCATATGACCTATCATGACTATATGAGACTCGGTTTGTTTGTTTGTTCCGTAGAATCAAAAAAAAAAGGAACCATGGGTTATATAATTTTTAGATATCGGATGGTGGCTGACTCTCCCCCTTACACCAAAAACGCCACCCAAAACCTAAAGAGGAGTGATGGGCATAATGATGAATGATATTGAAATGAATGAAAGGTATTGGAAACTAGAAAATGAATATCATATTAAATGTTTGGTCCAAGTACCCAGCGGGCCGCCCCAACCCAAAAACTCCTTTAAACAGAAATATTCGACGTACCTATCAATATGGGACTCAAATGAAAAGTATCCGGCAGTAGTTTATAAATATGACACAAAAAGTTAGGTCCAAGTAATGGGAGGTCGCCTCATTCCCAAATACCCCCAAATGGGCATATCAGCCGATCATGGCTATATAGGATTTAAATAAATGATATTCGGGAGTAGATTAAAAATATGACATGAGGGGGTAAAGAACGAATTTGATATCTATTTTCAGGGCTTAGTGCCGGTGCCTCAGCCCCAAAACACCCTCCCAACAGTTCATACTTACCGACCATGACAAAATGGGGTTCATTATGCAACTCATACGAAATGTTTCTGAAAATACAGCACGAATCTTAAATTTACTTTGATGGCCAAGTGACCACCCCCGAAATACCCCCTAAACCCGAGATATCTACCAATACAGTAATAAGGGGCTCAAAGGGGCATTTGAGAGTAGAGTAAAACTTTGCCCGGGAACCGAGCAGGGGCAAACTTTTCATACATCAATGAGTACTGTCTGATTCAAGTTGAGTTTTTTAACAATAAGGGACCCTTTTTATAGCCGAGTCCGTACAGTGTGCCACAGTATGCTACAGTGTGACACCTCTTTGGAGAGAGAATTTTTTACATGATCATGCATGGTATGGTACCTCGCAAATGTCGCCAGCATTAAGAGGGGATAACCACCGATTCCGCCAGGATTCGAACACAGGCGTTCAGTGCGGACATAGGCTACAGTAGCACGATATCCACATTCAGGGCGAGGTGTGTCCAACCTAAATAGATATTAGAGAGTTAAAGAAGGCGTAGCGGAGCGGGCCCTGTCCAGCTAGGATGTCTATAAACACTACATTTCCCGTTTTGGACGATATTCAATAAAAAGTGTAGAGGGGTACCAGAACCCACTGTACCAAATTTCATCGAAATTGGATAAAAAACTACAAATTTATTGCCTCAAAACTTTTAGTCTGCAGATCGGTCTATATAGTGGCTATATGAGGTCAGAAGGTCAGGTTCATATACAAAGAATACGAAATCATCAAAAATTATTTGGAAAATGTTTTTATACACAAGATATCTGAAAAATTATAAATACCCAGCTTTTGGGTAGAAATGGGTAAATACCCAGGTATTAACCCAATTTACCGGCTAAATACCTTTTGCGGTATTAACCCATCGCCTATCTCTAACCATAGCGATAGTTAGATTTGACGAATTCATGAAGCTAAATATTTACAAATATTTTTTATACCCACCACCGAAGGATGGGGGTATATTCATTTTGTCATTCCGTTTGCAACACATCGAAATATCCATTTCCGACCCTATAAAGTATATATATTCTTGATCAGCGTAAAAATCTAAGACGATCTAGACATGTCCGTCCGTCTGTCCGTCTGTCCGTCTGTCTGTTGAAATCACGCTACAGCCTTTAAAAATAGAGATATTGAGCTGAAATTTTGCACAGATTCTTTTTTTGTCCATAAGCAGGTTAAGTTCGAAGATGGGCTATATCGGACTATATCTTGATATAGCCCCCATATAGACCGATCCGCCGATTTAGGGTCTTAGGCCCATAAAAGACACATTTATTATCCGATTTTGCTGAAATTTGGGACAGTGAGTTGTGTTAGGCCTTTCGACATCCTCCGTGAATTTGGCTCAGATCAGTCCAGATTTGGATATAGCTGCCATATAGACCGATCCCCCGATTTAGGGTCTTAGGCCCATAAAAGCCACATTTATTATCCGATTTTGCTGAAATTTGGTACGGTGAGTTGTGTTAGGCCCTTCAACATCCTCCGTGAATTTGGCTCAGATCGGTCCAGATTTGGATATAGCTGCCATATAGACCGATCATCCGATTTAGGGTCTAAGTCCCATAAAAGCCACAATTATTATCCGATCTTGCTGAAATTTGGGACAGTGAATTGTGTTATTCCTTTCGACATCTTTCTTCAATTTGGCACAGATCGGTTCAGATTTGGATATAGCTGCCATATAGACCGATTTCTTGATTTATGGTTTTGGGCCTATAAAATGCTTATTTATTATCCGATGTCGCCAAAATTTGGGACAGTGAGTTAAGTTAAACCCCTTGACATACTTCTGCAATATCGCACAGATCGGTTCAGATTTGGATATAGCTGCCATATTGACCTATATCTACGTTTTAGGTTTTGGGGCCATAAAAGACGCATTTATTGTCCGATGTCGCTGAAATTTGAGACAGTGAGTTTGGTTAGGCTCTTCGAAGTCCTTCTTCAATTTGGCCCAGATCGGTCGAGATTTGAATATAGCTGCCATATAGACCGATATCGCGATTTAAGGTCTTGGCCCCATAAAAGGCGCATTTATAATCCGATTTCACTGAAATTTGACACAGTGACTTATGTTAGGCTTTTCGACATCCGTCTCGTATATGGTTCAGATCGGTTTATTTTTAGATATAGTTAGTGTACTTTTAGTATTTGGTCCAAATCGGAACATATTTTGATATAACTGATATGGGACATAATGTATGAAATTTCCACCGAATTTTGATGAAAGGTGGTTTACATATATTCCCGAGGTGGTGGGTATCCAAAGTTCGGCCCGGCCGAATTTAACGCCTTTTTACTTGTTTTTTGTTTGTTTTCTTATTCTCACAAGTTTTGAGTGTAGTTTCTTTTGCAAAAATAATCCCATCTATCTTAACAATTTATGCACATAAGTAGCCAGCTACGTATACTGGTATGTGTGCTTAAGAAACACTAAAGTTATACAAGTACAAAAGATAAACGTAAACTGAAGAATAAAAAAAATCTTCCAAGAATAAACAAAATTAAAAGGAAATTTTATTTGGCTTTGTTGCAGATGTGACACGGATGGCGTGATAATAAAATATTTTAATAGAGAGTACAGAAAATACGCAAATTTAAATAGCGCCGTATAAAGTTTTGTATGTTCAACCAATGTAAAAAAATCACGCCGATTTGTTTTACCCTTTTGCAAACTACACTTCTACTTTACGTATGACAGTTGTCTCATGTTTGTTGTCGCTCGTTACATTTCTTTTGATTACTGCGATGCCATGGCAGAAAATGTGCCTTTGGGTCGTTGCTTGTGTGTGTGTGTGTGTGTCTGACTTGCGGAAAGTATGCTGCAACGAATGCAATATGAACGATTTTCATTTTAAAGTTGTTGGTTTGTTTGCCACATGTCGACTTGGCTCGCAAAGCTGTTTTCTCGAAAGCTGCGGCCTTTTTTTTTTCTACAGTTACTTTGTCTCACTGTTTTCTTACTCTTCTCGGGTGGTTTTTCTTTTTGTTTTCCGATTTTTTTACACAACGTTATTGTCCTGCGTCGCAGCTGCTCACTTAGCACAAAATATTGTGACAACTTTTTTTTGCTTCTCTTGAGCGCTTACCGCGTGCCATCATAGCCTGAAAACTGAAGTAATAGTCCTTATTTTCATTATTTGCGGTATTGTCTTACAAGTGTGCATGTGTGTGACTGTGTAATTTTTATTGGACTTTTCAAAGTTAAAGCGCCATTATTGATATAAGAAGATACGTTTTTTAGAACAAAGTTCTAAAAAAGGGCACCACAATGAACCAGAAATGATGAACAAATGCGGACAAGCAGAGAAATGAAATATGACACTATTTTTTTTTTAGTAGCCAAAAAAAAAAAAAAAAAAACATTTGGTGATGATTTTAAACGGGCGAAAGCTTTAGCAAAGCTTGAGGATTTTTTTTTGAATTTCATTTACTCAAAAATTCCAATCGCAAGATTTGAACATAACTTTTTTTAAGGATTTTATTTTCGAAGGATTTTAGCAATGATTCCGAGCCAAAGAACCAAAACTTCAAAATAAGACGTTTTCTTAATATTAAGTTGGTATATAAAGGGTGATTTTTTTGAGGTTAGGATTTTCATGCATTAGTATTTGACAGATCACGTGGGATTTCAGACATGGTGTCAAAGAGAAAGATGCTCAGTATGCTTTGACATTTCATCATGAATAGACTTACTAACGAGCAACGCTTGCAAATCATAAAATTTTATTACCAAAATCAGTGTTCGGTTCGAAATGTGTTCAAATTTTGACAAATTTTGTTCAGCGATGAGGCTCATTTCTGGTTGAATGGCTACGTAAATAAGCAAAATTGCCGCATTTGGAGTGAAGAGCAACCAGAAGCCGTTCAAGAACTGCCCATGCATCCCGAAAAATGCACTGTTTGGTGTGGTTTGTACGCTGGTGGAATCATTGGACCGTATTTTTTCAAAGATGCTGTTGGACGCAACGTTACGGTGAATGAACACATTTCGAACCGAACACTGATTTTGGTTATAAAATTCAATGATTTGCAAGCGTTGCTCGTTAGTAAGTCTATTCATGATGAAATGTCAAAGCATACTGAGCATCTTTCTCTTTGACACCATGTCTGAAATCCCACGTGATCTGTCAAATACTAATGCATGAAAATCCTAACCTCAAAAAAATCACCCTTTATATTCTTTAAATATAGTCTTCAAAAATGTTTTTGGATTCTATTTTAGAATTAAATTAAGAACCATTTCATTAATATTTTCTTTGAAGTCTGTAAACTTAAATGGTTTTATTACTTGAATAAAAAGACGATAATACTTGTAAGGAAAGGAATGAGAGAATGAATATTCCCTCATCCAAGGAGACAAATTCGCAGGCCAAATTCACCTTCTTGATTTCAGATTTTAGATGTTTACCATTATTCCATACTCCTAGTAATATATCCATTAATTTTTAATATTCATAATTTCAATGGTATGGAAATGCAAAGTCTAGCGTTGTTTGTGATTCCATCGAATATAGACACATGTCATTTTCCCCTGTACGAAATGCATACCCAATGTTTTTTTAGAATGAAATCACTTTACAGAAAAAAGGACATCTTTGTTTTGTGTGACTTCAAGTTCATAACAATTACACAAAAAAATTACCATAAAAATTAGATAGACGAATATGTCACTTTGATTTTTCCATTTGTTGGCAGGCCTTAAAGCTGGTCGTTTGTGATGAATTATTTCGATACACATTATATATGTAACATTTAATTTTACATTCATTTGTTCTGTTCTTCACAGTTGGCAAATGAATAATTTAATGAAATGAGAATAAGAAAAACAAAAACCATAGCAAAAAACAAAATGCAACACAAAATTTATTACGAAATTATTTCCTTGAATTCAATTGAATGGGGGGTGGCAACAAATCACCAACACCAACAATGCCCCTTGGACCAAGGTCCATCATTGTCTGTGATAAGATGAGATGAATGGCAACACATGTTATTTTAAAGCAGAGGGGAGTGGAAAAGCTGTCTACGGAAATCTTATGCAAATTAAAAGAGATGTACTACTAAAAAAGCCATACCGGCACAAACATACCAAAGTAAACAAATTAAGTGAAATATGTATGGAAAAAAGAAAAAAAAGAAAAAAAAAGAACAAGAAGGAAATTGTTTGCAATGAAACAAAACAATTCAAGTGAATTTAAATTTGAATTGTTGCCCTACTCCTGTTTGAATATTCTCATTGCAGTATCGGACTGTGTGGATGTGAAATCAAGATATTGCCATGTCTAGCACAACTTCAAATTGAATGATTAATCATTTATACTGGGCCATAAATGGTGGGGGAGACAATGCCTGTTGGCATTTCTATTGAATTAAAAATTAATTTCTCATTTGTTGTGGCACTCTAAGCCTTCATTCAAATTCTAAGTAAACACCGTAATTAATCTATCTATTAGTTTAAAGGAATTTAACATTGGTTTAGAAATTTCTGACTAGGGTTTCAAAAATATTTGTGTACAATGTTTGCATGCCCAAGGCTTCAAAGCAGCGTCCAACAAGTAAAAAGACGTTAAGTCCGGCCGGGCCCAACTTTGGATACCCACCACCTCGGCTATATATGTAAGCCACCTTTCGTCAAAATTCGGTGAAAAATGCATATCGAAATATGTTCCGATTTGGAGCAAATACTGATAAGTACAAGTCATTGTTCAATAAACCGCTCTGAACCATATACGAAACGGATGTGGAAAAGCCTAACATAAGTCACAGCGCACAGTGGGCCAAATGGCAAAAAAATTGGAAATAAGTCTACAACTTTTTATCTGTTGATTTTAGCCATACAAAATGTTCTAGACATTTGTAGAGGAGGACATAGGCTTTCAGAAAAGTGCTGTTGTTGGTCCATATCTTTAATACAGGGTGAGCTACAGGGTGTGAAAGTTGACCACTTTTGACTTCTCCAAGCTTCTGGGGGCCATAACTTTTGATCTACTCAACCGATTTACATGATTTAGGACTCTAGAGAAAGAGCTTGACAAGATCTAAAAAACTTATGCATAAAGTACCATGCCATCGTGTACTGTTAAGGAGTTATGAATTGTTTAATTTTAAAATATGAAAATTTGGCCTTGGTTTTTTTCAGTGTTTTTTAAATAACTCCGTCAATTTTAAAGCTATAAACTTCATACTTCACACAAATTATGCCAGCATATGTGTGCATAAAATACAAAAGGAATCACGTGAATATCTTTGGCGGTTTAAAAATGGCATCGTTTTCAATATGAAAAATATTTTTTTTGTCAAAAAATTGCAAAATTTTTCAAAAAAGATACTCCCATTTCCTTTAAGTTTTCGCAAACTTTGGCCATCAAAGCATTATCATTTCTTTGTTGGTGTTGCTTACATACGGTCGGGTGTGTTACTTGTTGGTTCCCAAGTTTTCTGCCAATTTTTCGTGTCAGGCGTATCATCCATTATTGGAAATAACTCTAAGCCATAGAGCTACGTTGGAGGTTGCCGCAGTAGAGTTTGCAGCATACATTCGACTCCCGTTGTCGTTAAAAACCACATTTAAAAAATAAATTATTTTATTAAACTTTGTAATATCACTGGAAGGCGCTGGTAATACTAATACAACGAATAGCTATAAGTAAACAACAGCTGCGCTCTTCTATCAAACCACATTGTCGATAACGATCAAACAGCTGTCCGATATAATCGTTCAACGTAAAACACAGGGTGTTACGTATTAGCAAATGAATAATAAGAGAACGCTATTATCGATATCACCAGAAAACAGTCACAGTACCCCAAAAAAGTATTCACCATATCAAAAAATGAACATAAATAACCAACAAGATGTTTTTTCGTGGAGTAAGCTGGGCGATGTGTTGGATGATAAGTTGAAAGATGTGGCCAAAAAAGAGGACCTTACTGCAATCAAATATGAAGTGGAAGAACTTAAACAGGAAAATTGTAAATTGAGAGAAGATATCAAGAAACTAACAAATCGCTTAGAAACCTTAGACAGAAAATCTCGTACTACAAATATTGTGGTGAGTGGACTTAGAAGTAGAACTACATTTACGGCAAAAAAAGAATTCCTCGACATCTGCAACAACAAATTAAACATCGTAGTTAACATATCGTACGCTAGAATGTTATCTTCAGGAAAATCGTTCGTATTTACACTGGACACCAATTCCCAAGTGCAAAATATTTTAAATACGAAAGAAAAATTGCATGGCCAATTTATATATATACAAAAGGATTATACTGCTGTCGAACAGTCTACCAGATACAACCTGCGTCAAGTTGGCAAAATCGTATCCCAGCATAAAAAAGACGTTAAAGTTAGGTTAGGAGAGTTCTGTCTCTTCTTGAATGATAAAAGATATTGCTGGGCCGACGGAAAAATACTAGCTCCAACTTTAAGTGATGCCAAATTTCTGAGCAACATTCTTGTTGATAACGGTAGTCCCATTGAGGTTTATTGCAACAATGCTGAAAATGTTACCCTTAATGTTCCCCCATCATCGCAATAGCAATTTGATTCGTGCCATTTGTTATCATATAATGTTTCAAATCTCGAAAGTTCTTTAAATTATGGAAATTTTATAACCTACCTTAATAATTTTGATATTTTCTTTCTCTTTGAAACACATGTATTACCCAATAAACAAACGTATCTCTCGTCTTATTTACAAAACTACTATTTGCAGTGGCAGGACGCAACTAAAGTGAATAGATTTGGGCGTGCCAGTGGTGGATGTCTTTTCGGCTTCAAAAAAGAAATTAAAAAGAAATACAAATTAAATTTTATCGTCTCTGATTCTCAGTACACAATGCTGTCAGCTAGTCTAGATGGAAATATATTTTATTTTATACCTACGTATTTGAACTGTACGCGTTGGAAGGTGGATGTAGAAAGGTTTGGTTCTTTTTTGGAAGACCTTAACCCAACGAATTTTTGTATAATGGGTGATATGAATGCAAGAATAGGCGAAGAACAGGTTCTAGATTACAACATTGTTAAAGATTGTCCCCACATTAGCTATTCTAGACGCTCCAAAGACAGAAACGTTAATACCCAGGGAAGGAATCTCCTACGTATTGTTGATGACATAGGCGGTATTATCATAAATGGCAGAACTTTAGAGGATATAGATGGGGAGTTTACTTTTTGTGGTGCAATGGGTAGTTCTGTCATAGATTACTGTATAAGTTCGGCGAGTTTTCTGTCATATATTGACAAGTTCAAGGTGGCCACTGAACCCTTTTCTGATCACATGCCCTTATGCTTAGATATTAAGATTCCGAAAAGTTCGACAGAAACTACTCAACAGCCTATACAGAAGCTACACTGGGATGAAAGGCATAGATCTCAATACAATCACAACTTAAGTTTACTTGCAGAGCCAGTAAATGATTGCGTCTTTTTATCGTCAGAGGATTTGGTTGAGAACATTAAAAATAAAATTAGGCGGGCTCAGGTAAAGAAGACCAATAGAACATTTTTTGAGCCTAAGCAGAAGTGGTTCGATTGGACGTGCTTTCGTTTAAGATCCAATATGCATAAAAATTTAAAGATATACAGAAAGTCACACACTGTTATCAACAGAAGGCGTTATTATTCATCCAGATCTAAGTTTCATAGAATGTGTAACGAGAAGAAACTGCAATATTTCAATGGCAACCTCAGAGAACTAGATACTGTTTCCTGCAGCAAGGATTGGTGGAATCTGGCAAATTCTCTGAATAAACGTAATGTTAAGGGTAGAGGAAATCTAGACGCAGATGATTTCTTAGCACACTTTAACTCTTTACTAGTTAACGAAGATAATTCCAAAATTATCAGCTGGTGTATACCGTTTCATGTAGACCCACTTTTAGACTCCCCTTTTGAATTTTGTGAGCTACTCTCCGTTTTAAAAGGACTTAAATCGAATAAGGCCCCCGGGAACGATGGTATACCTTACGAATTTTATAAATTTGCTCCTCGCCGTTTTCTGCAAGAAATACTTGTAGTATTTAATAAGATATTCCTCCATGAAAATGTTCCTACTTCCTTCAAGAAGTCAATATTGATACCTCTATTTAAGAAAGGTGATATAAACTTGGCGTCAAATTATAGAGGTTTGTCACTTCTGGATACTATCGGAAAAATTTTTAACTCTGTTCTGCTAAACCGTATAACATTTTGGCTGACGAGACACGATGTTTTAAATGAATTTCAGGCTGGATTTAGAAGAGAGTATTCTACTATAGATAATATATTTAACCTCGTGAATATTGTTTCTTTGAACCAGCTACAAGGCAAAATTACATATGCGTTTTTTGTCGATTTCTCTTCTGCATTTGATTTGATTCCCAGAAACAGCCTTTTTTATAAACTATCTAGTCAGGGTCTATCTACGAAACTTGTAACTATATTAAGAATGCTGTATGATGGCACAGAAAGTAGAGTATGGGATGGAAGTACGTTCTCTGAATACTTTCCTGTTGAATCTGGTGTGAAACAGGGCTGTATTCTCAGTCCTGTACTCTTTTCGTTATACGTGAATGACCTTCCCTATATATTGCCTGGTGGTGTAAGAGTAGCGGACACTACGGTCAAAGTCTTATTATACGCCGATGACATTGTGCTATTATCTGACTCTCCATTGGGCTTACAAGAGATGATTTATGAACTTGAGAGGTACTGTTTGTTGTGGAGCTTGAAAGTAAACCTTTCTAAATCGAAAATTCTTGTTTTTCGTAGAGGTTCTAGAATCTCTTCGAATTTAAGGTGGTGCTTTGGAAATCAGAATATTGAAATTGTTAATAGTTACACATACCTGGGCGTTGAAATAACTTACAATTTGTCATTTAGAAAACACTTACAGAAGAAGCTTGCGGATTCCAAACTGGCCATAAATAGCACATGGTCGAAGTATATAAGTCACCCTAGTATTGCTAAAACTAATAAGATGAAGATATTCGATGCATGTTCCAGATCTATAATGTTTTACGCTGCACAGGTTTGGGGTTACACAAGGTTTGATGATGTAGAGAAGCTCTTTCGCTTTTTTACTAAGAAAATGCTTTATTTGCCTAATAATACACCAAATTACATGTTGTATCTAGAAACTGGATTTTCTTCTATGTTTTGTAACACTCTTAGAATCCATTTTAACTACATTAATAGAATATTGCGACTTAGCTCTCACCGCTTGCCCCGCTTGCTGGCGGAGAAAATCATAGAATTGAATGCATTATGGGCAAAAGAATGGTCAAATATTTGCCAAACCCTACAATATATTCCTGCTAATGCTACAAATCCGATATGCATGTATTCAGACAAAATAGTAGAATTACTGAGAATTCAAGAACAACGTGAATTTGAATCAGATGCAAGAAATTCACAGTTCCACGATCTTTATTCTGTGCTTGAGTATAATATAATTCCATTTCATACTGCTGACTTATCTTCACGAGCTACTAGCTTAATCATTAAAGCTAGAGGTGGTTTACTCGACCTTAACTCGAGATCATTCAGAAGTAACACCCATGGCACTTGTTCTATGTGTAATACAGATCAAGATGAAAATACACTTCACTTTATTGGCGCCTGCCCACTATACAGAGAATTTAGAAAAAGTTATTTCGGAAAATATTCCCTTAATGAGTCCGAAGTATTAAATATATTAAATGGCACGAATAACTCATCACTATATAAATACATAGAAAATTGTACTAAGTATAGAAAATTAATTATTAATGAATTCAGTTTTTAATAACCAAAATGAAAAAAGAAAAAGCAAGAAACATATAGAAACAAACAACAATTTAGTGATAAGCATTGTATTACGGCTAACAGCATTTTTGCTAAGCCTAACATAGATTGTATTTAAGAACTTTATGAAATACTATTCTTGAATTGTAATTTGAATTCAATCTATTAATAAATAATAATAATAAAAATAATAATTATCATTTCTTTCCATTTTCACAAAGTCGAGGTATTAAGAAAAGTTTTAAGTGCTAATTTGGCTAATTTCGATATCAAACAACACCGTTATCTTAAGACCAAAATGGCCAATTTTTTTACTAAACTTCAAAAGTTTCTCACTGGAAAAAAAGTTCCACGGGGATTTTTTCGCTTTTTTTGAACTTAAATGAAAGCTTAAAATGTTCCCAACATTTTAAGGTATGTCTCGCCATATCCTAGCCATAAATGAGATCGTAGCGATCAAAATACTGAAAAAAGTCAATTTTCAAGTAGTGCTATATTCATTGCTAAAAAACAAGTATTACGTCACATTTTATTGCAAAGATGTTAAATAAACTTTTATTTGGTAACACTTCTTCTACAAAACACAAAAAGAATCATGGAAATATCTCTATTCTATTCCATTTTATGGAACCGGCAATAAAAAAGTCAATTTTTCAAAAAAGTCGAATTTCCCAAATTTTGTTTTTGTTGTCCTAATTGCACATGACACACTATAGCCATATTTACGCAACATACCTTATCGTAAAGGAAATTTTCATACCTTTCCAACGATGTATAAAACATTTCTCAACTCGGATTCTATCTACTCTAAAATTCATTTACACTTCATTAAACTCTATATAAAAATGTCTATTTGTGAAATGGAACCTTATATGGGGCCTACACTAAAACATTGATAGATTTGCCCAGGGTTTACAATACAAATGTGTTAGAATAAAAAAAGGTCTCCTGTCAAAGTTTAAAAAAATTGGAATAAAAATATGTGTTTTAGAGCGAAAACACTTCGCATCGGCGTGCGTTTATATGTATATTAGCTACTCCCAAAATAAAAAAGCATTTTAGTTTTGTATTATTTGATTTTATTCTCTACCAAATAATCTAAGGTATCAAAATTTAAAAGCTCTTTAATTTGAATGGCATCGGGATCGTCCTTATCTATATCGTCACATATTTTTGGTAGCCATTTAGTTCTGATGCTGTATAGTACCGGATCAGACGATAACAATAAATATTGAAGTAAATCATAATTTTGGTTAAATTTGGTGCTCTTTCGGGTATTGAAAAGCCGGAACTGTTTAACATCTCTATTACGGGATTCCTGAGCTTCTTCTGTAAGTTCTCCTAACGGAAGTATGTTGTATTCCACAATTTCCTTGCCATGATGTAAGACTTTATGTACTGTCGGTGTTAAAGCTTTCCACGAATATAAATCAGATAAAATGTTTTTTGTGTCATTACTATAAGCTTCAAATTTGGTTGAATTTATCATCTTTTTGCTATTGATTACAGCCAAAATCACTTTGAATCGTCTTAGCAAGTGTTCATCAAGACCGGTTATTTTAGATGTCGATACGGGGTCCTCAAAAAACCGCCTTGCCGAGTTGCCATCATTTGTGCTTCCGTATCCGTAAAGAGGTTTATCTATTATAAGTCCCTTTTGTTTAAACTCCAACTGGATTCGATTCTTCTCTTCCTGCCTCATTTTGTGAAGATCTTGGTTGTTTCTAGCAGAGACATCGCGGTTTCCAGGGCTAGTCCGATATTTAAGGTCATACGATAAATGCAAACAATACTCCATGAATCGAATTCTACAGTGCAGGGGCGAAATACCGAAATTGAGCGCATTTTCGTTTACTAAATTTTCATCAGACTTGTCCTCGAATTGCCCATTCTTCTTGCCACAAATATTGCATCTCCAATTGGACATAACGCCAGTTAATGCGTTTGCCACCTTTCCATCGATCATAGTGAGTTGTAGTTGAAACGAAACTTTTATATTTCTTCCCAATTGGTTTATAACAATCATGGGTAATGCAGCAATTTCTTCCTTTATTTCGTTCACCAAAGATCGTGTTGTGTTCCGGTCTTCCTTTGTATACTCAAACCGAATTGGGCGACATAAATATTTTGACCCAGGTGTTCTATTTATCCATATATCTTGAAATGCATTTTCTTTCGATGATGAAGATTGGTCCTTGTACAATCTCATTCTCAATGGTACTAATGATGCCATGAAAATTGATGCGAAGTTGGTATCTATTTCTGTTTGTTGCTTATATTCGGAAAATCCAGATGATCCATCACAACCCCATTTGCTGATCAAAACCACTTCGGAATTATTACATGTGTTCAACTGTTCTTCAGTAAAATTAGAAATAATTCTAACAGCTGTATTTTCAACAAGATCAGCAAGTTTCACTCTTGCTTTTAATTCGTCCACGTATATATTTGATGGCACCATTTTCGTCCTGGTGTTGTACAATTTATGTTTTGAGGGTAAACAACCCCATCCTTTTTCACGAAGAGCCTTCCTCATTGTTGAGTATTTGTTTCTTGAGAGGCCTAGGTTCAAAATCAGGGCCAGTGCATCTTCCTCCGTGAATTCTGTAGTCGATTTTGGAGTTGGAATACTTTCTACCATTCTCTTTACCCTTTTCGGAGATGCTAATGGTAAAACATCGACAATTCGTCCAACATTTTTTGGTTGTGTTTTTAACAATGCTGTTTTGAACGTATCTTTTATTAAATTTGGCGGATGTGCCGCCAATAGTTCCTCTTGTTTTTTCTTTTTGGTTTTCTCCGTAACTTCGTCGTATGCTTTGCTAGGCCGGCCGGGAATCAGCGGTTTAATTTCAATAAGTAGATCCGATTTCAGCCACTTCTCATACATTTTGAAAAACTTGATTTTTGCGAATGAACATTCTGGCAACCTTCTCTCAAATGATTTGTAGAATTTTTCAAGTTTGTCTAAAGCGTCTTTATTTAGCCTTATTCCATATATGTGGTCCAAAGTGTAAACAAGTTCCTTAAATGACTCCGTGTATGATTTGGAATCATTTTTGATGTCCCATACAATTTTCGAAAGAGTGGAATACTTCAGTATGACTTCCATAACTTATAAATGTCCTTTACGCCTCTACAAAATATAATGAAGAAAATTTGGATTTTGTTCAAATATTTATGCAATATATTCACAATTAATGACCCATTTCAGGTATCAGACGCAATCGTAAAAAGGGGTCCAAAGTGCCTCTTTTTACTTACTCTTCTATAATTATTTACCTGGACTCGAATTTGGTTAAAAAAAATGACAATGAATTTTTTATGGGTAGGTTTTTTCACATTCATTGATACCGTGGATTTCCTGGGAATTCGACATAGCGAAACAGGTAACATTTGTCTGCATCAAATCTTAACACAAATATATATATATATGCAGGTATATTTCTAGGTTACTTTTTATTCAAAAATCATCAGCTTACATTAAAAATAGATGTAGGTACTATACAAACGCACGCCGATGCGAAGTGTTTTCGCTCTAAAACACATATTTTTATTCCAATTTTTTTAAACTTTGGCAGGAGACCTTTTTTTATTCTAACACATTTGTATTGTAAACCCTGGGCAAATCTATCAATGTTTTAGTGTAGGCCCCATATAAGGTTCCATTTCACAAATAGACATTTTTATATAGAGTTTAATGAAGTGTAAATGAATTTTAGAGTAGATAGAATCCGAGTTGAGAAATGTTTTATACATCGTTGGAAAGGTATGAAAATTTCCTTTACGATAAGGTATGTTGCGTAAATATGGCTATAGTGTGTCATGTGCAATTAGGACAACAAAAACAAAATTTGGGAAATTCGACTTTTTTGAAAAATTGACTTTTTTATTGCCGGTTCCATAAAATGGAATAGAATAGAGATATTTCCATGATTCTTTTTGTGTTTTGTAGAAGAAGTGTTACCAAATAAAAGTTTATTTAACATCTTTGCAATAAAATGTGACGTAATACTTGTTTTTTAGCAATGAATATAGCACTACTTGAAAATTGACTTTTTTCAGTATTTTGATCGCTACGATCTCATTTATGGCTAGGATATGGCGAGACATACCTTAAAATGTTGGGAACATTTTAAGCTTTCATTTAAGTTCAAAAAAAGCGAAAAAATCCCCGTGGAACTTTTTTTCCAGTGAGAAACTTTTGAAGTTTAGTAAAAAAATTGGCCATTTTGGTCTTAAGATAACGGTGTTGTTTGATATCGAAATTAGCCAAATTAGCACTTAAAACTTTTCTTAATACCTCGACTTTGTGAAAATGGAAAGAAATGATAATGCTTTGATGGCCAAAGTTTGCGAAAACTTAAAGGAAATGGGAGTATCTTTTTTGAAAAATTTTGCAATTTTTTGACAAAAAAAATATTTTTCATATTGAAAACGATGCCATTTTTAAACCGCCAAAGATATTCACGTGATTCCTTTTGTATTTTATGCACACATATGCTGGCATAATTTGTGTGAAGTATGAAGTTTATAGCTTTAAAATTGACGGAGTTATTTAAAAAACACTGAAAAAAACCAAGGCCAAATTTTCATATTTTAAAATTAAACAATTCATAACTCCTTAACAGTACACGATGGCATGGTACTTTATGCATAAGTTTTTTAGATCTTGTCAAGCTCTTTCTCTAGAGTCCTAAATCATGTAAATCGGTTGAGTAGATCAAAAGTTATGGCCCCCAGAAGCTTGGAGAAGTCAAAAGTGGTCAACTTTCACACCCTGTAGCTCACCCTGTATTAAAGATATGGACCAACAACAGCACTTTTCTGAAAGCCTATGTCCTCCTCTACAAATGTCTAGAACATTTTGTATGGCTAAAATCAACAGATAAAAAGTTGTA